>NW_027526445.1:189734477-190016010 GCF_048455015.1 Haemaphysalis longicornis
AGTTCCCGACATAAATACACAGCCTTCGCTTTCACCTTTTGGGCAATTGCCTTCACGGTAAGACGTATTGCTGGGCGAGTTGGTTCATATTACAGAAATAGGATTTAGCGCAGCGAAGACACAGACGGTGAACTCGCAACTGGCTTTTATTGAAAAGACGGCATGCATATATACATTCGGCGTAATCACACACGTGGGCTAAAAAAAAGTTTTAAACAGGCATCCGGTGAGGGCACATTCAACAAACATCAGGAAAGTTATCCAAGAACGCACATCCTTTTGCGCAGATTAGCAACGATGGCACGCTCACGCAGTTATCTGCCTTTCACTTGATGTAGAAGGCTTCCGCTACTTCACGTGCCGTTACGTCCCGACTTCATTTCAAAATTTGTTTTGTCAAATTCGGGTACACAGGGACATTCCTTGCAGTGAGACGGCAAGTGTGATCCCGTCCCATTTTTCATGGAAAGGGCATGCTCTCGTGGTCGCTCATTCACAATCTACCAGTTTGGCCGATGTATACTTTGCCACAATCCAACGTATCTGATACACAACACCTTCAATGCAATTTACAAAAGGTTTAGCGGGCTTCTTATCGCATGTTTTGGGACGTTTCCTTGTAGGGTCGGTTCGTGCGCATAGCGTGCCAAGTTTAAGCGGTGCTGAAACACGACTGGGGCCTTATACCTCGTGGCGACCTTCTTTAGAATATGCGCGACTCGGTGCGCGTAAGGTATAACTTCAGGGAGTGTTTTTTTGTGCAAAGGTTCTGAGTGAGCTTTTTTCAAGGCAGTTTTTGTTTTGCGAAGCAAAGCCTCAGTCATTGAGTGAGCATTGAGTGCGGAAAGCCTTCGGCTTCTAGTCTGGTCATCTGATGGCCAAAACGTTTTTCCATGGCATGCTCATATGATTTGTAGAGAGCAGATGGATGCACAAGGCCGCTATAGCTCGCTTCACCGTCTTGGAGTGTGCAGAATCGTAAGGCAGCAGTTTCTTGGCGGTTAGGGGTGAATATTCCCAACAAACGTGGTAGTCTAAAAATTAAGGTTAAGATCTTAAGATCTAAAAACTGGAGACTACTGTAAAGGGTAGCTCATGAGTAAAAGTTAAACCCTTCCCATCCCGATTAAAAAGGTCTGAAATTTCAGCACAGTGTTGGGGTAGGTGGCTTGTCTTGTTTCTTCAATAGGACCAGAAAATCGTCAACGTACCTAAAAATCCTAAAAACCTTGTCAGAGTTAAGTGAGTTACTCAGGTCACGGTCGACACTCGCCAAGAAAATGCTGCACAGTACTGGCGCTACACACGAGCCCGATGCAAATGCCTTTCTTTTGAATGAAAAGCTTGTCGTCAAACGAGATGCACGTTGCACTTAGGCAGAATTAATGTAGGACCAAAATGTGAGTGACAGAAATACCTGCTGCATTGTAGCAATGGGGAAAATGATTTTATTTAGAGGGTGAACTTGTGCCCGTAAATCCGCTGTTACCGCTAGCTACAGCGTCCCACAGAAACTGCTCCTTCGTCTTTCTGTTCGCCTTTTTTCTCAGCTGCTCACTTCAACGTCCTCACTTCGAATATTGGGGTGTGGACCGGCTGGGTCTTCTGGCAACGATGATAATAATGCCGTGGCAATATAATAAGTAATTTAGGAAAAAAAAATATTTTACTCCTTTTCCCTCTTTCAGGGTATAATTTTTAGAAAATACACCCATAGTACAACGTGGTGGAAACGTAGTCTCGAAATTTCGAGCTTCTTTATCCAGCAGTTTGCATGGACGTTGTTATCGCCTGTTAGACGATTTTAGTCCGTCGGGGGGGAGGGGGGGGGGGGGGGGGCGTAACCTAAAATAAATATCGCCCTTTTGGCCTTGTTGTGGTGCATATGTGTGAGAAAACATTTACCAGCAAAGGTTACGGAACGTTAGGCCTAAACATAGTCCCTCAGGCCTTAACTCGATGCCCTGAGGTATAACGTCGTCAACCATAACGCATTGGTAGTTAGAGTACTAACTGTACACAAAGTACGTTATGCTGCATGGGTTGATTGACGTCGCAACACCTTAAAGCCTGACGTCAGGCCTAGGCTACGGCGCATGCCCAGCAGTAGGTGGTGTTGTTCTAGCGAAGTGATACATGCTCGCAGAGTAGCCCATATATCTGTATCGGATAACGCTCGCTGCTACAGCTCGCGTTTCTACGGCGACGGCCCGCCGCGTGCATGCTGAGGTATGCACAAAGCAATAACGTATGATTGCATCAATCCATCAGTTAGAACGCAAGCTGTCGGTGAGTCTATCTCAGAAATCTCTGCTCGCATTCTGAATCCTGTCTGCGTACTCCGAAGCCTACCAAAGTGTTAGTGTTGCCTGCATAGTGGCAAATACCCGCAGCGACGTATCGACTTTGTAAGCAGGAATGAATGTATGCTGCTTTGACACGGTATTCCGAGGTTGGCGCAGCCGAAACGTCTGTCTTTTTCTAGCATCGTCTGTCCTATGGTCACAGACAGGCGCGCGATATTGCAGTGAGTTAGGCCCGCGAGAAGTAGCAAAACTGCCACAGTAAACACATCAATATTCTCTGTGAAAATATATGAAGCGCCAGCATGGTTTCTGAGATTTTGTGTCCAACCATATGATGAACAATTCTTAATTAACCTAGGCGGTTTTGTTGCCAGTGACCAGGGCTATTCATTTCCAATCCAAGGGCATGCGTTCACGGAAACGGCATGCTATTTTTGCGGGCGGCAA
Organism: Haemaphysalis longicornis; assembly: GCF_048455015.1. Taxonomy (NCBI): domain Eukaryota; kingdom Metazoa; phylum Arthropoda; class Arachnida; order Ixodida; family Ixodidae; genus Haemaphysalis; species Haemaphysalis longicornis. The sequence continues at coordinate 189,737,231 of NW_027526445.1, forward strand.
GAGTTGCTCCGCTCTACGACAAATAAGGCTACATGGGAAAAAGTGAGTGGGTGAAAGTCTTTTATTAACACAAGGAGGGCCAGGACTCCTGCCGCGTTACACATGCGTTCGGTAATACGCGAATACGGTCCTTTACAGGGACCCTGCAACACCCTTTGAGCGGTGCAAATAAAGCCTAGCGACGTTTAGATTACACTGCCAGGAATACCTGAGCCAAATATTACACGTGCTCGTGAAGCGGTGAGTACTCAAATCGCTATGAGACACGCAGAAAAACCAACCGCTCTCTCTTCAGTTGTCCTCATTATGCACCCCTGGCACCACCGAAATTACGCCATTTGTGCGATGGCTGTCGCTAATCAACGTCACGGCTTATTTCTCGCATTTCCTGTGACGATCCGCCGTCATCGGCACTGTGCACCAACCTCTTCTACGCCTGAACCTGTACAAACAGTTTTGGCGTTTCTTTTGTGTTTTGAGAGAGCGCTGAGTTTCACTGGAGAACTCAACAGTTACCCTTCATCCAGACCCCTCGACAAGAAACGTTTCTTGCTTCAAAAAGGTCCTACCAGCCTGACTCCACGCTTGCGAGCAGGCAGTCATTACCGATTTCTTGTCGCACCAGACCGGAAATAGACCGACCGCTCGACGTTGAGGAGAAAAGGAAAAAACTCCCCGGCATGGGATATATCGAAGGCCACCGAAAAGAACGCCACGAGCTGCCCCTCTCTCCGGGAGAGAGCGCGCAGTTTTCGTCGCGTTGTTGAGGTCGAGTTGAAAGGGAAGATTATGCGCGATTTCTCATCGCATGTAGTTTCGGTGATAGAGAACGGATTTTCATAATTATTGCAGGCGGAAATTGCTGGCATAATGGACTTTACCCCAAAATACATTCCGAGTAGACGATGGTAAGGGCTGCACAGCCCCTTTAAACTCAGGGAAGCATCCTCGCGCTTTTCAGCATTGTGAAATGTAAATACGTATTTGCATGACTTTAACCGGCACTGTTTTTTGCTAAAATAGCCTTCAAATTTACGTGCGCGTTACAATTGTGCTCAAAACCGAAGTCGGTTTTAAAGCGGCCAGCAACACTGCCGCGGACACGAAATCCTCTAATCAGACTCAATTCTATCCAAAACAATCCGCCAACATCATGTGAGTAAATATTGCTACACCAATTTTTCAATGGGCATACCTTAGCAAGCTGTTGCACATATTTCTGCTGCTGCATCTATACCTTCGTTTCAGTCGTAATTATATCTCCGAAGAGGCACCGCTATGAACCGAGCAGCATTATGCACACTGGGCGCCCTGGATGTGTGAGCGCGTGATTGACGTAAATAAAGCAGAGCCATATTTCTAAAGCAAAGCTTTTTACCTCTACCAGCCAACGGTTCTTTCGCGGTGTGCGGAACAAAAACTCCCAACGTGGCGGAGGGGGCGGTGGCGGGGGGGGGGGGAGGAAGCACACTGTAGATGGCGCGGATAATTTACCCAGCGTTCCCCGCGCGGAGGTCCCTGCTCGCCGGCGGGCGCGTCGGCGGTACCGCTTTGTCGTCTGCTTTAGCGACGGTTGTTTTGAGTCTGTTTTGGCGCAGTTCGCGTCCATTGCGCGCTTCCTTAACGTGTTCGACAGCACCTCCTGGGTAACCTGGACCCGGCGGAATTACGCGGTCGTACGGAAAAGATACGTTAAAGGAGCCATGAAGAGAAAACACAAGTTTGGTTCATTCGAAAGGTTGCCTCGTTAGAACCATAACGACAACACTTATAACGCAAACTTCGCTCAAATAAGCTACATAATTAGGAAAAAAGGAAATGACCATGCGACCCACCAGCTCATTTTCCGCAACAGAACCTATGATGTCACTCGAGAATGCTCTGCGATTGGCGGAGGCCGGCAAAAGCAAACGCATGTTAGGCAGGGCTTACAGTTTGCATAGCGAGCTATATGCCCGTGAAACATACTGCACATTCTTTTTATGACAAAGAACGGTGGAGTAAACGGTTGAAGTTCCAAACGAACACGCAAGCGTGTGCGCCAATGCGTACGAAACTACCGCCGGCCGAGCTCGACATCTCGCCGTCGCGCAGACGAATTTTCGGGTTCGAGGCTCTTAGGGGCGAACGAACCGTTCCAGCACGTACAGCCGCGACCTTGCTTGGTATCTTAATCCCTTGACAGGAGGTTGGCCGTCATATCGCCAACCAGCAGAGGTAAAAATAGAAACGAGGGGAGTAAGGAACAGCAAGAAGCGACGAGATAGTGCCAGTCGTCGCATAAGTTTCGAATGGTGTTGGCTTGCTGCTGTCGTTACGAGCTCGTTTCTAGTTTACAACCACTGAAAACTTCAGTTTGTTCGAGTACTTTACAATGAAATTTCGTTGCTGCGTTTTGAAATGCCCATGTAGTACGGGCAAGTCGTCGAGGGAGTGCGACATCCCCGCCGGTGAAGAGATCTCCTTTCATGTGCTGCCAAACGACGAACCGCGGCGAAGCAAGTGGCTACGTTTTGTGAACTTTGCAAACGGAGGAGAAAGGGAGCTAAAGGAAGTACGAGTGTGCTCGCTTCATTTCCGAGAAAGTGATTACGGCACGGACCCTTACGTTAGCTCACTCCTGGGACATGCTGGCGCTCGTCGCCGACTTCGTCAAATCTCCGTCAAAGCGCCCTGACCTTGGGGGAAAAAAAACGCCGTACACACCGCGCATTGACGCTCGTATCTTTCTGGTCGGAGCAGAGAGCTCGCGCGAACGGCTTTCCATACACGACACCGGCCAACTGGCATAAGCGATACTGCTACTGAAATTGAACTATTATTAACCGTAATAAAAATAGGCACATACGTACCAGTCTGTATTCGTCCGTCGCGACAGGGCTGACGAGGCAGCGGTGCCGACGGCAGGGCGTTCGTCTGTTGTGGCTATCGCGGAATGGTCGTTTTCCCGTCCACCGCGTATCCCACAACTCCTGCCGCTCGTGCACTTAGAAGCATTGAGCGTTCAAGTGGTGTGAGGTTGTTAAATGCAAGCCCTAGCTCCTCGGCGAGAGTTTTGTTCTCCGGATCAGGCGATTCCATGACTAGGGCTGCGGGTGCACTAGGTTTTACTAGTATTTTTAAAATGGCCGCCGTCTCGGTTTCGGCACGAGTTTCGGTTTCTGTCTGACTCCCGCGTGTGGGTGCTATATGGAGTCGACATACTAAGTATCTGTTTCATGGACCGGCTCGTATGACGCCATTGTTCACGTCACCAAATGCGCAATTTTAGCGGGAGATTTAAAATTTTGGCTTAAATTGCCTTATTTCTCAGTGAATAAAGCATCATTTGCTTCCGGGAAAGCGCTTGGGGTACTATGAAACACCTAATCTTTCGAATAAAACAAACTTTTGTTTTCTCTTCATGGCTGCTTTAAGGGTTGGTTCGAAGGGCGGGAAAACAAAATCAAGATACGACATACAGACATCTGGCCGCTAAAGAAACGCTTCATTTTGCGCACTGCTTGCCACAAATTGGACTCCGGTTGCGTTTTAAGATGTATTACAAAAGGCTGAAGGAGCAACTGGTTCTTATAAATATCGATTGTAAGTTCTCTCAGATTTCTCGCTATTCTCAAACTTACGAAACTAATTTACATCGGTATAAATGGGAATCACTGAGGTCACATGCCAAATTATTTCTGTGTCTACGCTTGTGTCGCGCGGTGGTGTCGCCCCGAGCTAGCACATCAGGATGGCTAGGTTCCGCTGTCTCACCCTTAGAAATATGATCCTCACCGTTTTCTTACTGCCGACGTACGGCCGGGCTACAGCGGCGGCGTCCATCGCTCTATCCCGGCCGTGGCCGACGCTGCTGCGTTCGGGACGCCGCCCCCGCGAATTCCAGCTAACGGCTGGCAGAATCTCTCGTTTCACTCTTTGTAGAGCCACTTGTGGGAATTCAAGTGACGTCACATGGGCAATCATTGTGGGTGTCGTTTAAAGCTTTGCTTTCCAACCACCTTCACAGCGTGGATTGAAGCCAATTTTTATGGGAGGCTTTACCGGCCCTGACAAGGCGAACGCTGGATAGGAGGAGTATGCTGCCGCGTCTGTGAAGACCGCGTCAGCATCTCGACTGTACTGTCGTGAGATGGCCTCCGCGTGAGCCTTACGCCGTCCACTGTGGTGCACAGGGTGCATACTACGCGGCAAGGGTTGTACTTTAATGAGTTCTTGAGTAGGTCGGGGGAGGGGCTCTAGAAGTGGGCCATTGTTGCCCGGTGTATTTATTCCCAGTCCTGAGAGTACCTGGCGGCCCGCGTTGGTTAGAGAAAGCCGTCGGTATTGTTGTAAGAGATGTCCTTCATCTAGTTCAGACGACGTATTGTGGATACCGAGTTGAAGAAGTAGCAAGGTGGACGTGTTTGTGGGAAGGCACAGAGCGCGCTTGTATGATTTTTGAATTATTGCATTGACACTTTCTTCTTCGTGCTTGTTGAGAAGTGCATATGGGATCGCGTATGTGATGCGGGAAATAATGAAGGCGTGTACCAGACGTCGCGCCGCATTCTCCCCGAAGCCGCGCCTCTTCGTGATGATTCGGCGCAGCATATGGGACACCTGGTCCGTAGTGTGTTTCAGCCGAGTTATGAGGGTGGAGTTCCGTTTATCTTGCTGGAAGACCATCCCAAGGATCTTGATTTGAGGAGTGGGGCGGATAGTGTGGCCCTCGAGGTGTATTTCGACCGGTGGAGGTGGGTCACGCTTGGGTCTTCCTGGTTGGACCACGAGTAGCTCAGACGTTTGCGGGGCGCACGAGAGTCCGCAGTATTTGGCGTACTCAGAGACCACATCGGCCGCTTCTTAAGCCCTGCCCAAGGAAGACAGGCTATCACTGCCTCTGTCAAAACACTCTCACCAGCTGAAGCTGAAGAGGCGGCAATCGCACTTGCCATCTCCTCTACCCAGGCTACTACTGTTGTGACGGACAGCCAACAGGCCTGCCGACACTTTCAGGCCGGAACCGTTCACGCTGCGGCCCGCGCAATGCTACTCCGCCACCCGCCGCAGCGACAGATCCACATAATATGGACTCCAGTCCATCTGGGAGTGAATGGGAACGAGATGGCGCACGACCTCGCGCGAGAAATGACACGCCGCACGAGGAGTGCAGACACCGCCTCGGAGAGATTTACTCCCCTCATGACATATACAGAAATGACGCAACATCTACGCCTGGCCCGACGCACCCTTCCCCCACCCCACCGACACCTATCTATCGAGCAGGCACACCACTACCGTGCCTTGCAAACAAACACCTTTCCCCAGTCAAAAAGAGTCTACCACTACTCCGAAGAAATTACGTCCCCTAGCTGCCCCTTCTGTGGAGCAAAGTGTACGCTCTTCCACATGGTTGGTGGATGCCCCTCCCACCCTCTCCCCAAGCCGAATCCTTACAACTCTCCCGAGCTCTGGAGGCGCGCCCTGTCCATCTCATGCCTGTCCGGCCAGCTTCGACTGGTGGAGCGGACTGTAGCGGCTGGCAAAGCATATGGGGTCCTGGACTGAGGACTCCACCTCCTGAAGACGCCACGCAACCTTTTCCCTCAATAAAGATGTTTATCCTCCTCCTCCTCCTTACCGGCCCTGAGCACGGGTGTTTTTGAGAACTTGGAGACCTCCAGGTAAAATTCATGAATAAGCCGCGAATGAACCAACGCCCCACACGTCTAAAATTATGAAGGTCAATGCACTTGAAACTGCGCACACTTGCTATGTTCTCCCTCAAACTTTAATGCCAGCAGAATCTGGAGAAGTATTTTCATGAAGTACAAATGATTGTTACTGCTGCAGTTGCGTGCATCAAGTAAAACGTGTTCTGCTAGGTACGCGGTGTCACGTATTCTACATCTGCGTGGTAAAATGGGTGTGAAATTATGTTTTCGATTTTTTTTGCCGAAACTTACCTGCGCGTTAGATGCCGGGGCGCGTTAGAGTAATGGGAATGCAGTAAGTACAGGTTTAATTAAACCAGTAGCGTAGGAGAGGAATCGTTATGCCCTTTCATGGTATAAATGTGTTGTTGATAATGTACTCTTGCTCTTTCCATAAAAAAAAATTATCTCCCCTGATATGACAAGTGCAATGTGAAGAGACATCACGATGCTACCACTGGTCTCGTTCTGACGGTACACGCAGACACAAGGACACCTCGAAAACTGGAGAAGTGTTGCCGTAAATCTTCAGACAATGCTATAAAAACGGAAAACAGTTTTTTTGTAAGTAGTTCGAACACGGCATGCAGTTTCTGGGATCGTTGTGTCAATGCTGGTAGCTGGTAATTGCGCGGTAAGTGCGTGGGATCCTTTTGCACTTACAAGCTATTCTGTACTATTTATGTTTGTTGAGAATAAATATCCACAATACAACAGGAATGATGGTCTGTGCTGATGTTTTGCTGTTGAGGCTCCGCGACAGAGATGAGCTTTCGGCGAGTGTAATAATGCATGCTTAAAACTTTTGCTAATACTTACAAGTCTGTCGGGTGTCCTGGCGATCTTCGGGGCTATTCTGTTCACCTTCCGAATTTTCTTGCTTAGACGTTGCTGAAGCCTTCTCTTCTTGGAGCCACCATTCTTGAAGCATCTTCTCGTGTTCAAGTTTCGCACGACACAAATTCTCCTTCAAGTCCCCCAAGGCAGCGGTATGGATTTCATTTGCTTTCTGCGTTTTTGCGTCCATACCATGTGAAGTTTCCCGGAGAATCCTGCGAGCGTCTTCACATCCTTCTTTCATGTCTGCTAACCTGAGATTGAGAAAACAAAATACCGTAAAAATGTCGACCAAAAGCCTGTAAGCATAAGCTTTCTACCCAAGAATCTGTGCATGAAATTCAATGTACCGCAATATTGACTTCGGTCACAATATTTACAACTGAAGTATTCAGGGTTGGCTTACTAACGTAATCGGAAGGGATTAAGGTTGGGTTGCACGTCGTTATACTGAAAAATATTAGGACGAGGAGCAGGAGTAATTGGTCTTTGGCGGGGATGTCGGAAGGCGGGAGGCTTGCAGCAACTGCATTGCGATGCAGTGTTAATCATGAGTACACACACGAGTATAAAAGGAATGTTAACAATGATGTGATCACCATATTCTCAGTAGTACACAAGGCCTTGAAAAGCACAGGGTAAACGTTCGTGACTTCACAAGTTCATGTCCATCATTTATGTCGTGTGTTTAGGCTAATTAAGTCAGCGTGAGTTGTTTTCGCATTGCAGATCTTCTCAAACAGCCACGCAGTGGAAAAGGAGCGGCAAAAGTAAACGGGAAGTATGTGGAAGCAACGCATCAGTACAAAAAAGACCCCGTCAAAAGACAGTCTGTTCACTAGTCTTGTATCCCCTGGCGCCAGTTTTTTTTATTGCGTGAGAGATAGAGCATTTCCGCCGTCGTTTAGCGAAAACAGAGCAAGAGAAATGGCTGCATATCTGCTCGCTTCGCTGCAAATGTCGTCGAAATACGCCAGTCTGCTACCGCCCCTTCCAGGTAGATTCCTCTCCTCCCTCCCCCGCCCACCCCTCACGCGCTTCCCCTCCCCGTTCGCTCCTACCCCGATAAACGCTGTGGAGGTTGGCTGAACTCAGTTCAACTACTGCTCGAGCAATCTACCGGAACTTTTTGTTACTCTTGAATTTGGAACGCTGCCACGGGGGGCGCCCCGAGCGCGTTGTGCATTTTTGGGTCAAAACATTTTTGTCAAGGCGTATTTTTTGCTATCGCAAACATCGACCAGCCATATGTTTTTAATAAAAAGAACATTGCAAGTATGTGTTGTGAATTGCTGTTCCGCCTCAAATATGCGTAATGTTTTCTTTTTTTCTCAACAACGATGACAAGTATGAACGCCGCGCGCCACCAGATTTAGTAGTTTATAAATGCTTTGACTTTGTAAACTGCTCGTTCAAGAATTCTTTTTTACTTTTGTCGGCGCGGGTGAAGCGAGGGACAGACAGACAAACAAAGAGAAAAACATGCAGACCAACATTTTTGCGTTTTATCAGCCCAAGAAACAGGGAATAGCCGAGCGTATGCGGATAAAAGGAAGTCAAGCCGAGAGCCCTGTCAAGGCCAGCCACGAGCCGGTGCTCTTCTCGCTCCGCTGTAATCTACCAACTTACGCCTCCTGCGTCTTCACGACTTGTTCCATCACCGATAAAACGGACTTAGACGCTAGTTCAGTGCCTGGTAGGCGGTTAAAAAGGGTCGAATGGAAATGACGACGATGCAGTGCCGATGCTGGAGTACAAGAACAGGACCGGCAGGCCCCCAGCGCTTCTGGTAAAGCGAGAAAAGGTGACCAGTAAGGCGATTAAAATCCAAATCACTAAGTTCGAGGGGCATGGCAGGAACGCCGTGTTGCGGTCTTCTGAAGTAGAGTAAGGAATGCGGATCGAGCCAAGCCTCAAGTTCGTGAGGGAGAGGGTTGGAAGCACTAGTAGTGATGAATATCCACCGGTAAGGTTTCATCAATGTTTCGTTGCCAAGCCGCTTGCAGCACGGCCATCATTCAGTACCAGGAGAAGTGGACAAGAAAGCAGGAGGTGTATTTACCAATTTTCGTAGCGAAAGCCACAATACGCCACCTCGGCCAGGCGCCCGGCACGGAGCAGCGTCCCGATGGCGGGGAGAGATAGGCGAGGAGGAAACAGAGACGTGCTGGGCACTCGTGTCGCCACCTGGCGGAGGAAGGCGAGGGCGCCGCCGCCGCAGCGACGAAGAATACACCGTGTATTCATTGCAAACATGTCTGCATACCATTGGGAAACCACACCTCATCCCCACCTCGACAATGGGCCTAGCCAGGGCAGTGAAGCTTTCGCTATCAACTGGGATTATCCAAAGCTAAACCACTGCAATTTTTTTTCACAGCATGTCCAATTACGACGATTATTTATAAAAAAGATGGGTATCTGTGTTGCAATGCACAGGCTCAGACGATGGATGACAAGGCGGTACCTACGGCACGAGGCTATTGCTTGAGTTTTCCTGCGGTGTGGATCTTCAAAGTAAGATGATGTTCGTTGACTAGTTACCTTCTTGTTGTTACATTGAAGTCTGTTTGAAGTGGGAGACCGAGGTTCTCGGAAAGGAATGTGCGGAACAAGCGCGGTTTTTCTCTTCTCAAACAGTCTATGTTTAAACCACCGGCTGTGTTTCTTGTCTTGGACTGCTCGTCGACGAGGTCAGTGTCATTCATTGCTTGATGTTCCCTGCCGAAGTGTTTCAGGAGATGCATAAAATTCGTAATGACTGTAGTTCCGCGAAGAAAGGCGGCCTGCACACCAGCACTGTTCACTGTAGGAAATCATATTAAATTCATAGGCGACTACTTTGATGTAGTGTCACAGATTTGATAGTGTCACAGTGCCAAGTAGTCGGGGCGCTTCGGGCTAGATACACAACAGTAGAAAAGAAGTTGGGGTAGGGTGCGTACGTGCTTATGATTCTGAGAGACAAAGCATGCGCACTTTCTGGACAACGTAACCTGCATGGCATAAAAGGCTCGCAGCACTAATGAGCGTGTATTGATTGACCATATGCTTCCATCAAGTGAGATTCTTCGAGGGGGTTCATGCACTCGGATGGGATGGTTTGTAGTCAATGGTTTATGAGGAGCCTAAATTCGTTCTGCAATGGTGTGTGACTGCTTTCCTTTGTGTAACAAAATGGAAAGTCGTCATTCTGTACCGTGATATAAAACCAGTCTCGGGGAGAGAGAGAGAGAGATAGAGATAGAGAGAGAGAGAGAAAGGTAGAGAGGGAGAGGGAGAAAGAAAACTTTAATAAAGGAAAAGAGCCAAGTGGTTGATTTCCTCAGTCCAGGACCCCGTTGGAGCGAGCGTCCAGCCGTCTCAGCCCGGTGAATCAGCCGAATCTGATCTTCGACGCTCGAGCTGGCCAGTAGGAGGGAGATCCTACTGCTCAACCGATGAGTTAGAAATCGCGGAAAGTGAGGGATCTAGCTGGCGCTCCCACACCAGGTGGTATTGAGTGCAGGACGCTTTGCAGAATCGACACTGCGGGTCGTATTTCGAAGGCCAGATGAAGTTTAGCTTGCTCGGATGGGGAAAGGTGTTCGTTTGCAGGAGACGCCGGTAGCGCTCCTTTTTCTTGCTGAGAGAGGGGTGTGCACGGGGAGCGTAAGCCGCGATAGCCTGTAGTATTGAGTTTCCTCCTGGAATGATGTCAAGGAGATCGTCGTCTCTAGCCAACTCTCTCGCGGCGCTCGGCTGGTTAGACCTCGAGCAGTGTCGTGGGCAAAGACATTACCACGGAGAGAAGTGTTAGCCGGTGTTGAGGCAACCGATACTTTTTTCTTTGGAGGGTTCTGGCTCAAGATCTTCATTGCGGTGTGTGAAATGCTGCCTTGGAGGTAGCTCCTACACGCTGACTGAGAATGTGTGATGATTACATCCGCAGGTGGTTGCGTTATCGCCAATGCTATAGCTACCTCTTCAGCCTGTAGCGTCGTTACTTTCGTGAGAGTGAGGCTTGTGACGTGGCTGTCTATCTTCGTTACGGTCGCCACCATGGCTCCGCGTCTTGCATAAACTGCGGCGTCCGTGTAGCAAACTTTTTCGTTGGAGCCATATATTTCTCCTTGGCTCTAACTCGCGCCTCTATTCGTCCCTCGTGGAACTGCGGGTGCATGTCTCTTGGCAAGGGGGCCACTGTGATGTTTCGGCATAGTTCGCCAGGGATATTTTCCGTGGATTTTAGAGGGCGATCAAGGATGTTCATGCCCACTCTCAGTAGAAGGGCCCTCGCCGCATACGTCCTTGATAGCCGGTAGCGCTGACTCGTCCACAGTGTTGTGAAGCCTAAGCTTGAGGACACAGTCGCTGAAGGTGTAGGATGGCAAATCCAGCCCGTGTTTGTACACCTTTCGCAAGAGCGTATCCGACTTGTTCTTCTCAGTCTTAGTAAAACATCGGGCATCACGTAGGTGAACCTTGAGACGACGAATGCATTGACAAGTCTGAGTGTGTCAGCCTCTTTCATGCCTCTTCCTTTGACAGTTATCCGACGAAGCATGTGAACAATCTGTCGGCACAAGTGTAACTACGCACACGGTGGAAGCGGAGGAAGCGGCTATCGCCCTAGCAATCTCCAGCATCCAAACGTCGGGTGTAGTAGTCTCAGACTCGCAGGCTGCGATTCGAAACTTCACTATACTCGGTGACAACTTAACAACGGCACCGGAAGTTGCCGCTGTGCCTTATCACCGTAGCCGGATGTTTCTCCGCGAGGCGCAAGTAGGACGTTACCGGGAATATTTTGAACATGGTGTGAGCCGTCCCCGTGATTTTTTGGGCTTAATATGTATATAAACGACTCCGGTGACGGCAAACAAACTGCGTGAGACAAGGCAGATGATATCACGCATTCATAGCAAACCCCTTTCAAAACGCCCGCGCACTGAAGTCACGGGTCCGGCGCTTTGGCGGAGTGATACACTACATGAGGTGGTGCTGTTCTTGAGTTGTAACCGAGTATAGAGGACCTATATCGCCCAAGACAATTGAAATTCTCAGACATCTAACCAATATGGAGAACCTCCCCACAGTCACGCTACTGTGGGTCCCTGAACACGCTACCGCGGAAGGCAATGAGGAGGCACATGAGTTGGCTTGCGCTCTCACCAACCAAACCAACTTGCCAGTCGCATCCAGGGACACTCCTCGGAACGCCGGCAGGCTTCTCACGTATCGGGAAATTCTCAACTACTATAGGGAAGGCAGACGATCATAACCCGGCCCCCACCAGCCCCTGACAGAAAACAGGCTGCAGCACTACGACTATTGCAGACCAATTAGTTTCCAAATCCAGTGCTGTATCACCAGATGTATCCCGACTTAATGACCATAAATGTAAATTTTGTTCAGTGTGGGCTACCATGTCACATATGATGTGGAAGTGCCCGCACATCACTACGAACCCACAGGAACACAGCACATATTTGCTAACATAAACAATGATGAGCAGTGGGAGGCCGCGCTGCACAGCTCTACCGATGAAGATTTACAGGCCGTGGTCCGAATAGCAAGAGAGGCCGCTGACTCCCATGGGGTCCGCCAAACCCTTGCAAGAAAGAAAACATAAGACCAGTCTTCTTATTTAGGCCCAATAAAGTCTTGTCTCTCTCTCTACTCGTGCTTTCCAAATTCCTTATCATCGTGGTGTTTGCGCAATTTGCTTGGAAAATCATGCCTAGATTTTTGATTTGCGGAAACGAGGTAATAGTGGGACCATCCAGCATGATGTGCATTGAAGGTGCATCGGCTAGCCTACCGCCTTTACTGTGCACTAGGAGAATTTCCGATTTTTCTGGGGCGCACGAGCGTCCACAGTTCTTGGCATACTTGTTCGCCGCATTACCGGCCATTTTGAGGTGATCCTGCATCTCCCCGACCGAGCCCACACCAGTCCACACCATGATATCGTCGGCGAAAAGACCATCGTGTAAGTCGGGGATTGACGCCAGTCGTTCAGGCAGGCCGATGAGGGCAATATTGAAAAGGAGGGGGGGGGGGGGGGGGCAGGCCTACTTGGGTGCGAATGGGTTTTGTTTGCAAGTATCCAATCTTGAGGGTGGCTTGGCGTCTGGGGAGAAAGTCTATGATGTAGGTGTACGTGCAGGTACCACACCCGAGTTCATTGAGATTAGTCAGTATGGCGTCGTGAGTGACGTTGTCCAAGGCCTCTTTTAAATGAAGCGCCAGAATGGCAAGATGACGCAATCGATGAAAGAACGGCCATGACGTAAATTAGCCATGACTTCAGGGTAGACGCTGTAGTGCTTGAGGAACCACTCCAGACGTGCAAGGATAACTCGTTCCATAAGCTTTACAATGCATCTGGCAAATGCTATGGGTCGGTATGCCGCAGGGTCCGGCAGAGATTTTCCCTGTTTGAAGAGAGGAACAAGGCGGCTAGACCTCCATTTTTTAGGAACTATGCCATTACGCCATAGTTCATTGAAATATTTCAATATGGCGTGTCGGGCGTCGTTTTCAAGATTACAGAGCGGTATAGGTGATTCCATCGGGTCCCGGTGATGACGATCGCTTGCACACACCCAATGCCGCCCCCAGTTCTCCGACCAAAAACGGGACGTTCATCCGAGGATCCCGCAGGAATATTCGTGGCAAGTGATGAGCCAAAATGGCCTGTTCCACTGGCGATCTGAACGTAGAAGTCCTCTGCTACTTCGAGCACTCCGCACTTCTGGTGAAGAGCCAAAATTTGGAAGGGGGGCGCTGTTGCACGGGGGTCATTAGTCGTCGCACAGTCCTCCATATTCCAGACGAAGGCTTTCGAGGGTCCAGTGATTCACAAAGGACTTCCAACGTTGTGTTTGCACTGGGATAATGCGGCTTCTTGTGTTTCCTTCTGGCATCTCTCAAGTCTTAAGAGACTTCGTACGACTGTACATTCGTTCAGAGCGCCGACGAACAGCTATGAGCCGTTCCATCTCAATGTCGAACTCGGTGATTTTAGGGGACAGTTGGATGGAACGTTTGCAAGCAACCAGAGTGCGTCCAATAATAGACTCCAGATCTCCAGACTCATCACTCCCACAAAAATATTCCATTTGGGATTTAAATTGTGACCATTCGATCACCCTAATGACGTTACGGCCGATGCGACTTCGCAGTCCATTAATCTTTAGATAGGTTGGAATGTGGTCACTTCCATGAGTTTCTGTGTCTGCAAACTATTGTTATGTCCGGACAAGCATCGCTACACAAACGTTAGGTCTAAGCAACTGCCGCAGTTTGTGCCACGTAGAAAGGACTTCCATTGTTTAGTAACCATAGGTCACGATTTGAGGCAAAGGACACCAGGTTCCGGCCTTTGCTTTTAGTGTTTCAGCTTCCCCACAGCAAGTGGTGTGCATTAAAATCTCCCGTAATAACCCACTGACCAGTCGTTGCACCTATGATGTCCCGCAGCCTCTTGCGATTAAAGCGATATGCCGGGTGCTTGCACGCACCCACAAGTGTCCGTGTGAGGTCGCCTTTCCTGATAATCAGGCAGACGTACTCATTACCCCTGTAAACTTTCACGGGTCGGTGTACGTAGGTGAGCTCACGCCTGATGAAAACGACGACTTTACTTGGCTCCCCGTCTGTGGTTAATTGAAAAAAGTTCATAGCCAGATAGTCTAATAGGTTTATGCAGGTTCCGCTCACAGATGACAAGGATGGGAATGGACTTCATGGACACAAATTGGCGAAGATCAGAGATGCGTGATAGCAGTCCTCTGGCGTTCCACTGAAAAATGGAAGCGTCCTTGACGTCTGCACTCGGTGAAGGGCGCACATCAGCCATGGTAATTGCTCACTCGAGGCTAGTGAGTACTGGATCCCGGGCCTCCAGCGTTTTTCTTTGAGCGGTGATGGACGGGGATTCCCCGGAGGAACCGTGTGACGTCTATCCACCGGCGGGCGTGGCCTCCAGGAAGCGCGCCAGCCTCCCAGCGGTTTTGGTCAACATATAAGTTAGGCCGGGCGGCTGAATAGAGGGACAGACAAACAAAAATACCGAAATTTCCGCATTAAACTAGCCCAAGGAAGACTCTCCTCTTTAACAACGATTGTGGACTGTCGGGTCGTCTGCTGGCCGAGAAGCTGTCCGCCTTCCAGTGAGGCTGCCCGCTTGCCGGAAGGTGCAGACCAGGATGCATTATCCGTAGAACGCCTCGTCTCCACCCGACCAGAAGGGTGGGAGAGGATATCTACGATTTAGTGGTTTGGAAAAGTTTTGAGGATATATAAACTTCTCGTTTGAGTATTTCAACTTTTTGCCGGCAGGCTGAATCGAGGGATAGACACACAAATGGACAGACGGGCACACCGACAGACCAAAAGTTTTCGCTTTAAGTAGCTCAAGAAAAGCTACCATTTTTAAAAAATGCACTCCTGTTATTTTTTCTTCGAACCGCTCGAACTTGTTTGAACCGGATCTAACTGGAGGGGTATGATTCTCGTTAAGCGATCCCAGAACTGAACCCAATTGAACCCCAGCCCTAACCAAACACGAAAAAAAACTGGGGCAGCTTCGCACTAGTGGCGCCAAGACTGAACAAACCGCGAAACTGCTGGCCCTGCTTAGCGTTCGGCTAAGTTTTTGTGTTGCTTTGCTTGGAGACTCGGCCAAATTTTCTTCGTGGTTATGCTACGAGATTCGGTCAAGTTTCCTGCGTGGTGTCGTCGTTATCCTCCCAAAGGGCAATGAACACTCGGTCGTTAGAATATGTACAATGTACGCGCGTTCTTATCTCCTGATCTTCTGCAACTCGCTGATGTTTCGCCACCGCTTCACTGGTGCGATACTCGGGATTGGACGGAAGTCGTTGCATTCGTTGTCGAGTAGCCGCGCAGCTGCTTTCACGCCGCGCTTCATCTTCTGTCGCCCCACCTGCTTCTTCGACGTAGACACGGCTGCACCGTCGCCGCGGGTAGAGGTGTGGAGCTGCTTTTATACCCCCTGAAGACGTGACGACTTAGCTCCTCATCTGCGAATGCGTGGCCTCCGTATGGCGGGGCGAGGCAAGGCTATGAAAAACCATGCATCCATGAATTTTTTGATAAAGGAACACTGTAAATATCCCTTGTGTATTAAAGGGGTCCTGAAATACCTTCCGCCGATGCATGGACGTACATGTAACCAAATAAAGCAATGTATTAGCAATCTCCTCCCGCAAGAATTTTGTTAAAGCGATGAGTATTAGCTGAGAAATCATAAATCAAATACCGCGCATTATCGTCGCGCCGCGTTTCCTCCTCCTTTCAACTTATTCTTCGCTGTTGACGGCGCGGCAGCCTTCCCTTCAATGATGCTGCGCTCCTCAGCGGTGGCGTACCTCCGCTATTGGGCTCCCCAGACTGCCGTCTGCTACGGGCAAGCTTTGTTGGCACCATGAATCCCGCACTCCGCTCAAGGCTGCAAAAGCGAACGAAAAATCTGGCCGCATGTGTACGGCGGCCTGGCCTTGCCCTTTCGCGGTGTACGTTGCTGCAGTTGCTATCGGCTGCACGTTACTTTTCATCGGCGGCGAACTCGCAGCCACACGGGGAGGATCGTGCGCTCGTTCCCTTTGATGCACCGCGCACTGTTTATCCAAAAAGCGCCGTATCAGATGTGGGCCCGCTGGTGCCGGGTCTTATTTTGCGGTGGTGGTAATTCGTGCCGGCGGCATGTGAAAAGACATTTTAAACCGATGCAGAACCCGTGTACAAAACGCTTCAATGATGTGACCAGTTCAGCTTGGGGCGAAACGTGGTGGAGAGCGGCAACGTTGGCAAAACATGCTCCGCCGCGGCTCTGAGCTTTCTAGCACTGGAGCAAGCGCCATTTCTTTCACAATCTCAAACATCGGTTGCCTTGGAAACAAGGCACAAACCGCTCCAGAAGTCAGTTACGGTTGCGTGATCCCGGTTCAGCTCGGAGCCCCACCTCGCGACATGTGGGCACTGCAGGCGTACCACTCACTCCCATTGGGAAGTGCGAGATGCGTTTGGAATTACAGGAGGCGATGGTGTGTGTGTTGTGGACGCCTTTGTTTCGCGATGAAATGCGACGTTGTGCTTCGGCGGGTGGATAGTGCTTCCCATGGTCTGGATTATCTTTCTCGAGTGACGTACGACTCAATCTCGCATGGGGTATGGGCAGTGTGCGTGGCTAAAAGCCATCTCGGCTTGCGCGCCAGAGTTAAGTGACTTGCTGTTCGTCCCCGCAAACCGCGCGCGAGGTGAGTGCCGAATTTACGACGGGCAGGAGGAGGCAACCCATCGTCTGTCAATCGCGGTTCAGACTTGCAACGCATGTTGGGACGTTGTGTTCGTTCGAAACGCATCTCTGGATTGTTTTGAAGTTGAATAAAATGTATGCGTCAAACCCGCGGGCATTCGGCTCAGGGCGTTCTCTGCGATTGCACGAAAGAAGTGCCACGGGACTTCAACGCATTCTTTATGGAACGCACTCAGGTGAGAGAATATCCATGTCGTGTTGTGGCCCTGTTGCATTCAATACAAACGGTTAAGCGTTTGTTTACACTTGTTTCGTTTGTCGTAAAATGTCCAAGCACTCCGGCACTCCGCTGGCAGATCAGCCGGCGAGCCGACGCTGAGCAGACGACTCATCTCTTTGCCGGAAGTGCGTGAAAAATCCGCCCAATAGCAGGATGTCTAGCTCATGACGAACATCTGGGAATCGATGATGTAGACATGTGAAGATGGCGGCGTCCAAAAACACGAAGGGAAGGGTGAGAAAAAAGCGACAAACTTTGCAACAAAAGTGTGAGCTTTCCGCTGCGCGTAAAAGAGTAATACTTGGCACAGATGACGTTGACGACCCAACCTAACGATTGCGCTAGTTCATTTAGTGTGCTCAAAGCGCTTTTCAGGGGCCCTTTAATTTTCGGCCTTATATTTGCGTAATGCCTTGTTCATGTTCAACAAAGTTGACAAGTTTGAACATATAAACCGGGCTTAGACGCTCACATTTGGCTGCGAGTATACAAGACTATTGCGCAGTATGCGTTTTACTTTGGCCGGGTGGCTGAATCGAGTCACAGACAGACAGACGGACTTACAGACAGACATATAGACAGGCCAAAATTTCTGGGTTTAAGTTGCCCAAGAAATACTATCGTATTAATAAAAATTTATTGCTCTCAGTAGGGTTAGAGGGCCGTAATGGCCGCAGGCAGCCCCCCATGAGTGAGGTACAGGGGAGCGCGTGCCACACGTAGGATAATTGGGAGATGGGTAGACCGTAGAGGTAGGGGTTGATGTGCTGAAGTGAGGTACCGCTCAGAAATGGACAGTGTGAATCTGGGGAAGCCTCCATGTGTGTTCCTGCGCGTGGGCGAGTTGAGAATGAAGAAGGGGATACTTGTGGCAGGGGAGTCGGTAATGAGGGACAATTGAAAGTTTTAGCGTGGCGGGTAGCGTACGCTAACGCTACGGCGGCGGGTAGCGGGACCCGAGTGCGCACGCGTGCGCGGGGAGGGCGAGGAGGTCACCCCTCAGCTGAACGAATGCGTGGCCTCGGCGAGGCATAGGCGACGATCCCTGCGGAACGAATGCGCACCTGCCCAGCTGGGTCCCGGCACCCTACGCCGTAGCATTAGCGTACGCTAGCCGCCATGCTAAAACTGTCTAATGTCATGGTATATGTTATCAGTCCATCCCTGGCAGATCTGGCAGATCTGGTAGAGAACGAGAGTGGGCCCGCTCAGATTGCGAGTCCTCAAGCGATCCAGTGGGCCGCTTCATTTCCCCGAAGCTGGTGCGAGCCGGGGCCCAGATTATATAGTTCTGCCGGGCAGATTGCATTGGGCTCGAAGGCGGCGGAACTAGATCACCGACGATGATCGGGCAAAGGCGGAAATCGTAAGCGTGAATCACCAGCATCGCGTAAGCGTGGTGCCCGTTGGGACCGCGAGTACCGCGCGGCGGTAAACGCAAGACGGCCACGTGTCTACAATTCTGCTGAACGCTTCCCCGGCACGAGGGCGCGGTTTTAGCGGGACTTTTTGTGGCCAACCAATTCGGTGGGATCGTTTGTGGTCTCTCGGTGGACCCCAGTCCCCTTACAACGTTGTCCCACAAATAGCTCCGCTGGTCACCCACCTTTACAGAATGGAATGTCACCTAATTTTTTTACACAACTGGAAATAACTAGCTTATGTTCTCCGTGTTAAAGCGGTGGACGGAGGCTTAAAATCTTAGTTTTTGTATGTGCCACATCTCTGACGTTTAGCCCGGTGTTAACTGGGTGCCTTGAGACACATGGGATATTTTTTGCGTGAAATGTACGTAACGTCACGGACAAATATTATGCGAGCACAAGAATGTGAATAAAAGCACGCAAAATTAAAAAAAAATACTCTTCGTTCTGGTTTAATAATGGTGCACTGTTGGTATAATTGGAAAGCCACAATTCGCAACTTTGTGATTCGACTAAGCCACGTCTTGCATGGAAAGAAATCGCATTATTTGTGAGTTCTGATTTCCGTGTTCGTGTTTCAGTCGTGCTTGACTGCACATGTGGTCTTGCTGCATTGTAGGGCTATGTAAGCCATGGTGGAGCATAATTTCGGTGCTCATTAAGCCTGATGCGTAATAAATCAAGGTTTGTGGCCCCCTATGCAGGCTTCGTTGACGGTCGTCTACAAAAACGTGACTTGGACACTGTGAAGAAAGGTAATAGATAAGGCACTTTCGAGAGCAGCGCTTCCGCCTTTGCGATACAGGTCTCAAGTATAACGCTGCTGTAGTCAGTTCAGTACCGCATGGTGACATAGATGCGCCGTTAGGTTCATGAGACCGCTGAATATTCTACAGGATTAAACCCTGCCACAAGAGCACTTTCAGTCACCCCAAAATTACAGTTACAATGCCCACAACTGTACCTAACGGAAATCTAAGCCAGGAAGCGAGGACTCCTATATGTTGTAGTAGGAAATACCTATTATTATTTCAATGTACATGTTATTCGTATTTTTCTTGCTTAAAAAATATCCAAACTAGCACCTGCCAAAATTCACTCAAACTGTACATTTCCTGGACATAATTTCGCAAATTCCGCGATGGCTGCAAGCGGTGTTTCGCACATATGTATTTTTCGGCCGCGTAGAAGACTTTAAATAATGCAGTTGTGAGTAAATGGCGTTATTTTGAGCACCAGCACTACGACTGACAAAGGTAAGAAAGCAAGAACACGTAACACGAGAACAAAGAAATGATTGGTTTGTGTAGGAGCAATATTTTCGACTATTGTATTGTGTTTTTTGTTGCTCGCGTTGTGCGTCTTTAATATTATTTATGGAAAGGTAATATAAACTACTCGTCTAAACATCAAATGCTACAGTGATATTGCTGCGTACAAAATTTGTGCAATGTTTTTATATGTCTATTTTTATATGCAATATATGCCTTCAATATATGTTTCGTGTATAACAGTGGTACTTCTTAAAATATAATTTCATGATGTATAGATGTTTCACTTACACTGTGTTGCACGTATCGGACAGCGCGGCAACCAGCTTGCGAAGAGAATCCGCGAACCATTCAGGAATCCTGCAGTTTCACGTTAGACACAAAAGAAATCTTGAAGGCTTATCAGCTACCACAAATCGTAAGTCCCCGCCAATGATAACACTACTTATGACGTCGTTTCTTAGACAAGGCCAGGAATTTAGAGGCATAGCAGATGTTTGCATTTTGCATAGTATCACAAATGCAGTTTATCTTGTACCTCACACACTTGACGCTTCCAAGTGAACAAACCAATAAAGCCGGAATGCTTGGGGGGAGATGGCGTGTATGAATGACAGATTTCCCTTTTAAAGTGAAGATCTTCACCTCTTCCCCCTTATAGTTCTGTCGCGACCGTTGTTGTCAACAGAAAACTCCCGCGAACAAATAAAAGAAGTTACCGGCACCACCAGGAATTGAACCTGGAATGAATAGAGAAACTGAGTGAGAGCCCGTTGTCTTACCGAGTGAGCTACGAGCCCACGCGGAGACGGGGTAGACAGGCGGTACACTCACCGAGCATATCTGCGGGTTTACACCCCCTGCGGTCTCGCTGAATGCCTGAATGCCACGTGATAGCGTCACGCGACCTCTCGCGCCGCCATGCGCTCCGCCTAGGGCCCGTGTAGCGGCCGTGTGCGCGCCTTGCGCATGCGCTAGGAGTTATAAAAATTAAAGAAAGCTCAAACCAACGCATGACACCTCATTCCTCCTTCGTCTCTGCCGCCTATCTTCTCGCCTCCGTCGGCGGCGGCAGAGATGGAGCAGAAGTGAGATCGTTCGAGCTTCTTTTAATTTTATAAAAAGAGAGTTTCCACTCATGGGCTTCACCATTCAACCAACCACCGTTCATGAATCACGTATTGATTTTACCTTAGCAAAGACTATCTCTTTTAAGTGATAACGGGTGTGGTTATGTGCACTTCACTTGTCTCTGGTTTCACTCTTTATAATAGGCCACGTGTGTGAATTCAAGTGACGTCGCATGGGTAATCGTTGTAGGTGTCGTTTACAGCTTCGCTTTCCAGCCACGTTCACAGGGTGGATTGGCGCACATTTTTTTTTAAATTTCAACTATAGGATTCATCATTTTTTATCTTACAGCAAGACCGGCCCATCTTTTCGCATTGGCAGCACCATATAGGCTCACTGCGATATTAAAGAAAAAACAATTCATAGTTCTTTCAAACACCATACTTAAGATCGGGCTCGAACGTAGCTTATTTTGTTGCCTTTAAGAGAGAAAAAGGGGAGCCGAGACGACAGAGGCTAGCCTATTCGGGTCACGGCTCCCTCGGCACAATTGAAGGACCGAATGTGCTTTCGTGGGCAATGTCACTGGTGCTTGGAGAGACCTAATAAAAATAACTTTTGTGGTAACCGGGCAACAGCGGAGGGGACAATCCCCTGGGATAGACATGTGCCTCGCAAAGAGGAAGATGTGGCGCGAGGTGAGTGAGGGCAGAACATGACGGACTGGGCTGGACTAGGTGTGCGCAGCCGGATCGGCTGAGGAGTGGACCTTGGTGGAACGGAACACCCAGTAAAGGTGTGATTTTAAGGCACAGTGTCTTTCTGGGGAACCGCGGCCGGGTGAAAGAACCCCGGTACCACGCTTTATAGCGTGTGGCTGCATCCAGTGAAGGAAGAGATGCTGCATAATCTAAGCCAGTGCACTGAAGTATCCAAACTACCACAGCGGAGTAGCCGTATCGCATGCAATATTTTGCGCTTGTATCTTATATTTACCTGAAATATTTCTGACACTTCATCTTATCAAGTTTTGCTGGAGGCCACATACGTGGCGCTAACATTCTCCGTAAAATGGCGAGCCCTTGTTAAATGCAAAGCAAAGCAGTTATTTTCCAGCACTGAGATCCTCTATGTCGAATGGTAAGCCTTGCATTGTTATTGGTTTTTAGATGCGAAGCATCTCTTGCTCGGGGGGATGTCCCGCGTCCGTGCCCCGTCCGCAGCGCCTCTGATGACGATTGTGGTAGGATGCCCCAAGGATTGGCCAACCAAAGAATCCATCACGAGATAGCTTCGCGTTCAACCACCGTCGTAATCTTCCCCTAGGGGAACCGCTGAAGAAGAAGGAGAAGAAGACAAAGCTGCGAAGAGGAGGGAATGATCATTGTGACGGATTCTTTTTCGGTTTGCTCCGCTTTATCTTCACCAACCGTTTCTCCACTTCGCCGATCGCTGTCGATGCTTATACCGGCACATGTCAAGGAAATCCGGCTGGTCTGGGTCCCAGGGCACAGAGGAGTTGAACTTAACGAAACTGCTGATTACCTGGAAGGAGTAGCACTGAATGGTCCTCTCGTTGATACTGTGCCCCCGATAGCCTATGTTGTTGGAACTAGGTTTCTAAGGTACAGTTCACTGGACAGCTTCCCACCAGACAGCATCGCTGGCTGCCCAGACATTGAGCATCTCCGGTACTCTTTTAAGTGTGACTTTGCGCAGTCTCGGCTGTGCGAGGTCACACTGACTTGCTGTCGATGTCGAACACCTAATTTTAATTTTTATCTGCACCGTGCACGCATAGCGCCATCGGCCATCTGCAGCTTCTGTCAAGAGGAGGAAACACCTGACCACTTCCTGTGGTCTTGCCGGCGGTTCTCTTCCCCCCGAAATCGTTACCTGGAGGCTCCCCTCCGGCGCCTGGGTCTCGCCTTGTCGGTGCCTAATTTATTGTCATTTGGGGCAGTCGGGCTTGGTCGGTGCAACGGGGATGTTTTTCGCGCTCTTCACTCATTTATTGCCGAAACAGGTCGCTTGCCTTGTTAATCAATAGCTTCAACCCATTTTTAATCGTTTATTGAAATACCTGTTGGTACAGTAGTATTGAATTTCTTTTGGTTCCAAAATCGTTAGCATCACTGTACCCTATTTTCCCTTCGTTTGAAACTAATTACTAAGCTTCTTCAGCAGTGAAATCACAATAAGACTTGGCCAATCCCCCAGAGTGGGTACGCGCCATTCTCGTTCCGGATCCAACCAACCAACCAACCAAGAGGAGGGCGTGTACGTTGCTCTCACCCCGTCCGCAGCGCCTCTGATGATGATTGCGGCAGGATGCCCCAAGGATTGGCCAACCAAAGAATCCATCACGAGATAGCTTCGCGTTCAAGCACCGTCGTCATCTTCCCGTAGGGGAACCGCTGAAGAAGAAGAAGGAGAAGAAGACAAAGCTGCGAAGTGGAGGGCGTGTACGTTGCTCTCAGTCGGTGCACCAACGTCAACAACCTTTACCTCACCAACGCTGACGGAGACTACCGATTCTGCCACAGAGATGATAACATCGACAAGAACATGATGGACGAGTTTCGGCGCCTCAAGAACCACCGCCTACTCACCATAACACAACAGTACTTGCGTGCCTTTGCCACCGGTGTGGACCCGGACGTGGAATTCCCTCTGGCGCTACTAAACATCAGATCACTCAACATAACGGCAACACAATGGAACCAAACGGAACCCTCATGATGCTTCGCATCCTCATCAGGGTTCCCCTCGGGAAGATGGTGTAATTTTTCTGTTACGACGACGCTTTCGTCACCACAGGGTATAATCGTTGCGTAGTAACGGATGTGGTGGCGTTGGCTGCATGTTGTTTTAGCTGAAGTAAGCGCCTGCCTCCTTAATGCAGGCCGGCGACTGACGGAGGCGAAAAGCGAAAACTCCCGTATGTGTGAGATTACAAAGCGCACGTTAGAGATTCCGAGGTGGTCAAAATTAATCCGGGGGAGGCCACCACTGCAGCGCACCCCAAAGCCCAGGTATAGCTTCGGCGCGTTAAGCACGGCAATAAATCAGGCTATTTAATAAGTTTTTGAAGTGACGTAATCTAGATGTATTTAAACCCTTTAAATCGCTCCGCGACGAACCAGGCACCCTCCACTGGCACCCTCCACTGGACGAACTTCACGAAGTTCTTGTTCAAATTGAGAAAAGATACAGTAACTCGCCGATTATCTTGACTGGTGACTTTAACTTTCCTGCTTTAAACTGGTCCCACAGCATACAGTCTACATTTGAAAGTACCGCATTCTTGGATTTCATGTCGTTCTTTCATTTAACCCAGTTGGTATCCACACCCACACGCGCAGATGCTATTCTTGATTTGGTTCTTACCACACACCCAGATAGCGCTCACGTCAACGTATTAGAATGTATCAGCGATCAACGCATTGTTCATTGTCTGTTCAGGTATGCTACAAAAAAGAAGCCTTCCAGAAGGAAAACGGTGTACGATTTTGCTAAAAGCAACTTTGACGGCATAAACAGAGATTTAGAGCAGTTTTACACGACCTTTTCGCAGTCTTATAAAAATCGTTCGGCACCACAGAACTGGCTGCTATTCCGAGATGGGCTGAGAACGTTGCAGGAAATACAAGTCCCAAAGAAATGCCTCTTTGAAACGACCGACAGGCCATGGTTCTCGAAACATATAAAGCGTTGTTTGAACAAGAAGAAACGTTTGTACACCAAGGCCAGGCGCAGCAAAAGAGACGAGGACTGGACTTCTTATCTTGATTACGCCAAATTATGTAAGAAACTTATTGAAGAAGCCAAAAATAGATTCTTCAATGTTGACCTGCCCAATTTTATGAAAACTAACCCCCAAAAAATTCTGGAAAGTTATTTCTCCGTCGCCCTTGAAGGAAATGCCTCAGCTTGTCTCGGAATCGGGTTCAAATCGTCGAGAACTGTCTGACGCTTTCAACTCCTATTTTTGTAGTGTTTTTGAACAAGAGAGTCCAATGACATCTATAAGCGTTCCCACTAGCCTTGACTCCTCATGCCTTGTATTGTGGTAAACTCCGAGGGAATCATGAAAGCGATCGAGCGATTGCCCACCTACTCAAGCCCAGGTCCTGATGGCATCAGCACGAAATTACTAAAAATCACAAAAGAGTTTTCCGCACTGATTCTTGTACTCATCTATTAACAGTCTTTAGACACTGGCGTTATTCCTGATGATTGGAAACTAGCCCATGTAGTTCTGATATTCAAATCAGGCGATAAAAACGAGTTCAGCAACTACAGACCAATATCCTTAACTTCCGTCGTATGTAAGCTTTTTGAGCACATTCTGTCATCACAAATAATGAAATACCTTACGAGTAACAACATTTTATACCCAAATCAACACGGTTTCCAGCGCGGGCTCTCTTGCGAGACTCAACTGTTCGAGCTAACAACTGATATCTACGACTCTCTACACAAACTTCAACAGACTGATGCTATTTTTATTGATTTCGCCAAAGCGTTCGATCGTGTACCTCATAATCGCCTTATACAGAAAATGGAAAATATTAAGATAGAAAGGAATGTTATCAGGTGGGTTAAAGAATACCTAACTAATAGACACCAAGCAGTTATTATAGATGACGTACAGTCCTCATTCCAAGTAGTAAAATCTGGGGTTCCTCAGGGGTCCGTGCTTGGCCCCACTCTCTTTTTAATTTACATTAACGACCTAGCTGTTGACATTAATTCATCTGTTAGGTTATCCGCAGATGACTGCGTACTTTACCGGCGCGTAACTAACCAGTCTAGTTGTATTGAACTTCAAAATGACCTACGAAAATTGGAAAAGTGGTGTGCTGACTGGCAAATGTCTATTAATACTAAAAAAACTAAACTTATGCGCTTTCCCACGCGAAATGAAGTAATATTCTTCGACTGTACCCTTACTAGCATTACCATTGAGCCTGTAAATTCATTTAAATACTTAGGGATTCACCTTACCAGCAAGCTTTCCTGGAAAGCGCACATTAACTTTATTTTAGCAGATACCTACAGAACGCTTGATTTTCTCCGTCGTTCTTTACGCCACGCCAATAAGGACACTAAACTGATCGCATATACGTCCATTTTAAGATCAAAATTTGAATATTCCGCAATAATTTGGGACCCTTATCAATCATACTTGACCAAAAAGCTTGAATCCCTGCAAAACAAGAGCGCTCGGTTCATATCAGGTCAATACACACCTCATTCAAGCATTACACTGATAAAAAGTAACCTCGACCTACAACTTCTGGAAACAAGGCGCAAAATTTCCCGGCTTATATTCTTCCATAAACTTTATCACAATCCTACTCATTTTACTATCTCAAGAATAAAACCCGCACAACACATATCTCTGCGTATCGACCACCCCAACAAAGTGCAGCCGGAATTTTCCCGTACTGACCTACTCCGCCTTTCCTTTCTGCCTTCAACAATTGACTGGAATGCCCTCCCAAAACATATTGCTGTCATCTGAAACCCTGAAAAATTTGCCTAAGAACTTCCAAAATTGTTTTTGTGAGTGTAACAAAAAGATGGTAGTATGCGCCTGTGGTATATTGGTAGAACCTATGTAATCTTATTTTTGTGGTTAACTTTGTGTTGGTTGCTTGTTATTATGGTGCTCTGCTATTTTTTAACTGCACTGTATTTTGCACGCGGAGTTTTCTGTTCCATTGTAACATTTTGTTTAAATTCAATCTAAACAGATATTTACCATCTGTATTTTTTCTTGGCACATGAGTGTATCGTGTGCTTTTGTTATTCCCCCCCCCCCCCCTATGTAATGCCCGGAAGGGCCTCTAAGGTAATAAAAATGAGAAAAAAAGAAAAAAAAAACATGTTTCAGAATACTTCCTATAACCTGCAAAACGTGATGTGACGGGCGAAATGTTGGATAAGTTGCTAAATCACCTGGATAATACGGGCCTTGTAATTAAAATAAATCTGCAAAGGAGGAAGTAATGCCTGGCTAATGGTAATGCCTTTAACCATTGTTTTAAGATGGTCAAACACAGATGCAATGACAGACCGGCACATTACATAAAATGTAGAAGCGACGAACCCTTTTTTCTGCAGCGTGTTTTAATGACGAGGTTCGGTCTATACTCCTAGGGCTCCACAATACTAGAAGCAGTTATGCAGACAGCATTAAAACTAAACCAGATAAATTTGCTGTATATTTAGTTCTCCATGCCTTATTCGCTGTTAATCCCAAGGCGTCTTTCCGCAACGAATGTAACTAGCGAAAGATGCGGTATTATTTAAAAAGAGAGACAAAAATCATTGGGGCAACTCCAGACCCATTTAATAGCACCAGTTTTTTCTAAACGCCTGGAAAATATTCTTGTGTTGTCAAACCTTGTGTTGTCAAATACTCTTGGGATGTCAAACCTTTCCAAAAGTGTATATGCTACTGACAACCGCACAATTTTGTTGTCGTACACAACACTCTACAGAGAATGCTCTCTCAGAGCAAAAGGGATTCATCCTGGGGCGCTTGATTGCGTCAAAGTATATTCTTTGTCAAAGTCAAAGTAAGTCAAAGTATATTCTTTGACTTTATAAAAGCATTTAAATATTTGAATCGCACGTTGTTATTAACAACGTTGAACGAAGAACGTTACTTTGTTTCCACAAGGAACCCCTTGTACGGAGCTCCCGGGATAGTTGACAGGGCCATCTCTGTGCGTTCGATCAGTGTCCTTGGCACTTCCGCGTTGGGGTCTGCCAGCCTCCTCTCCCATGAAGGGGGGTAGGATTGGGCATAGTTCCAGTGTATCGTTTTATAATGTGGCAAAAGTTTAACCCATTAGGATTGGTTTATTTCCTATGTGTCCTCCCTTACTCAATTCTCGGTAATAGAGCCTGTAAGGTATTTTTAAATAAATAAAATTGTTTGGGGTTCTGTGTGTACGACCAGAGGGTATGATAAATGCTGAAGTAGTCCCCGCAGTTCGAACACTTGGGGTCCCTGGTAATCGCTGGAATCCGTGTGTGAGGTGTGCAGTGGATGGTGTGTTTGTCCGAACCTGCCGTAACATGACCTATGGTTATCGCTGAATTTCTTATCGCCATGCTTAAGCCGCAGACACTAGAGCATAAGCCCCACAAAACAGTACGGTAACAATCCCGAAGCTGTATTTGTAGATGCAGCCGTGCAACCCTGTAGATACAACGTCATGGTCGTGCGGGTAGTAGACCACACAGGACAACTCCCCCCAGCGACAGTACTCACATCTGCAGAACAGGTGGCAACCGCTCTAGCGGTAACCACAAATCGAGCGTAATACATAATCACGGACTCCAAGGCCACCATACTTACCAAGCTGCAGCAAAGGACGGATTTCCCAAGTTGCCTCAAGAATGCTCCAACAGCAACGAGCACCGAACTACAGGACAACTAAACTAGTCTCTGCCCACGAAGGGTTACAGGGCAACGCAAAGGCTCACACGGCTGCTTGCGAATTGTCACCCGAGCAGCATTAAACTTCACTGCACCGGCAACAGAGCGCTCACAGAAGTCTGACACCCTCAACTAGTACAAAGAGATAACAAGCTGTCGTAAACCTGGCAAGTTCGAGTTTCCAGATGCCCGCCGCCCGCTCAACGCTGCACAGGCCAAGGTATTGAGACAACTCCAAACGAATACCTACCCGTACCCGGTGGCCTATAGGCACTTTAATCCAGAAGCATTTTCGGATAAGTGCATGGCGGTCAGCGCGCAAACCTCACGCGCATTATGGGAAAGTGCCAAAAGAAACCTCGGACCAACGCCCCGTACCCACCATAGGCATCACACACACAAAGAACACAAAGAGCCTGCTGCGCAGCTCCGATCTCCTGATGCCTCTAGGCCTTGTCCAGATGGCCGAAGCTAGCCGGCACGAAGCAAAGCCTCCTGGCTGACTAACGCGGCAGGGAGAGCCCAAAGCCGTTTACTCCTGGGTGAATAAAGTTCTTTCTTTCTTTTTCTCTCTCCCTTTCTCTCTCATATTAGTGGTCGTTTGCCTCACGTGAAACCGATGTCGTCAGGCGTACCCCAAGGAAGGATTTTGGGTGCTTGTTTGTATTTAGGTGACAGTTTTAACATAGGCCGTGTCTACAGTGCCATCCGACGGTGTTATAAGCACTGCACTATATCGACGTCGACCGGAGTTTTATAACAAATTTGCCGCGTCTGGCAGTACATCGCTCTAGATAACGTAAAGCTAGGCAACCTAACCTAAACATAACATAAGATAACCTAACGCACGCAAAGAAATCATTTAAAACACCAAAACTAACCTAAGGCACAAAAATTACACTTCAATTAAATAATGAAAAAGCTAGGCAAGAGCCGGTATCGAACCACCGACTTTGGGATCAAGAAGCTAAGACGGATCCTCTACACTAGAACGACAAACTCTTTGGGCGGTCCTAGCCTAGTGTTAAATATTTGAATGTCGTCGGACGGCACTCTAGCCATGCCAACAACGATCAGCTAGAGTACCGTCGGACGGCACTCTAGACACTGCGTTTAACATACGCAGTACAACTAAATTGTTGGTTTGTGCTGATGATGCTACTTTATTATATTCAGATGTGTATGCGAATGTACTCATTGAAGATGCAAATAGGTCATATTAGTGACTTGGCCAAGGAAGTAATTATAATGGCTTGAAATAAACACACATGAAACAGAAGCCGTTATTTTTCTTCGAAAAACTAGCAATATAAATTTTTGAAAGGATATCTATTTTACTAATTCCACAATATATTTTATGATCACATTTACAACTCTCGCAGTTCTCTACCAAAAAAAAAAACGACCTGGAATGATCTTACAAATTACATTACACGAAATTGTCGATCACTTCGGTATTAATCTATGGTAACTTTGGTTTGAAAAAATTCGACCACCTTCGCATCGGAGATGCGAAGACGAATGCGGAAACAGCGGAGCTGGTGGTCTTCGCTAGTTTAAACTGGCTTTTCTTAGGTCTGCCCCTTGCTTAAGAGGAGGACGGTTAAAAAGAGAAACTTTATTCGTGAAAGCTGAGTGAAATAAAAGTCCACAATCCAATCCCCCCTCGTGAAGTCCCAAATCTAAACTGCCGAAGCCAAAGCCAACTTCAAATTGTTGTTGTTAAATCTTTTATTCAAAAAGGGAAGGCCGGAGGCCTTGTGGGGGAGTTGGGAGGGGAGGATTTATGGTTGAAGGGGGCTCGTGTGAGTTCGTGGTCTTCAGGAGGCGGCATCATTTTCTCTCAGGACAACTGTTCAGCATTGAATGGCCCATTCACTGGTGTAGGCCATCGCTATATAACTCGCGCTAGACCGCTCTTAGTGGCGAACCGTATTATAAGGTTAATGGTTTGTTCATCTAATGTGAGGTGATCGATACGGGTTCAGGGATCTGGGGTTTGGGGAAGTGAAATTCCGGTATCGAGAGAATTTGGGGCATATCCAGACCAGGTGGTGCAAATCAGCCTTGACGGCTTGCTGATAGTATGGACATTCTGGGTTGATGGGCGGTAGTACCATTTGCGAATTGTTTCTGGTGAAAATGATCCATCTGTATAGAATTTGTTAGTAAATATTTATTGGGTTCTTATAAGGAAAGGCCTTTGTTAAACGTGATCCTTCGGAGTCGGAGTTTCTTTTCGTGTTTGTACCGGTGTATGCGGATGGCGGGGGCTACATTGGTATTTTCGGTCGCGTCCAAGCATTCAGGAAGGTCTGAAGGCTGGCCGACGGCGGAGTCAGCGGAGGAGAGAAAAGACCAAGCCTCCTGCGCAGCTCCGTGGGCTGCCTTATTCCCCGGTGCTACCAAATCATGGCCAGGAGTTCAGTCTATGCGGACTTGAATGCCATGCAGTTGTAGGGTCATTGTTTGCCTGATAATTTGGTTTACGGAAGGGTGCGTTGAAAATGGTCGTCGAAGTTCTTGAAATGCTTCGTAACAATCGATTAATATCCTGATCTTTTTTGGTATGGGTTGATGGTGGTAGTACATCAAGTAGTCAAGTCAATGGCGAGTAGTTCCGCTTCCGTGGGTGTGACAGTAATTTTGGAGTGTCGGGTTCCTATAACGGTTCGGTCATCTGGGGAAACCCAGGCAGTTCCAACATTTGGTGGTGTCAGGCTGGCATCAGTATAAATGTCGATTTCGTCGGGTTGTTTTGTGCCGAATAGCCTCTGACAACGTTTTTGTCTAGAAATGGCCGTTGTGCGGGTGATGGGGTGGGTTGTTGTTGGTTCGGTCAGGAGAGGTCGTTGCCACGGAGGAATAGGCATCGGCAAATCAGGTAAGGGGATGCGATCTTGCTTATCCCAGGCCGTGAGTATGGCACCTTGATGGGTAAGTTTCCGCTTGAAGTTGTATTGGTCGGTTTGCTGTTGAATAATTTTTTCAATTGGTGCAAGGGCAGCCGCAGATTGGAGGTTAGAGATTTTTGTATGGCGTGGTAAGCCAGTGATTGTACGAAGAGTCGCATTGTGAAGGACATTAAGAGCGCGTCGTTGGGTACAATTCAATGTGTAAGATTGGGCTCCATATGTAAGAATACCGAGTGCGACAGCGCGGGCAAGTGTCTGCACTGCTTTTTGCTTTGCTCCTCCATGCTTATTAGATAGTCTTCGTATGGCATGTTGAGTAGAATCCCATTTCTGTTTTAGTTGGTTCAGCCATATAGTCGGGCTACTTTTGTAACCGACAGGGATGCCTAGTAGGCGAATGTGGTCTAGTTTGGCGGTGATCGGTGTGGTGCCAACGATGATGCAAGGCGGACTAAAGTCAGTAGCTGGGTTACAGCCAAAAACTGATAGAAATTCTGTTTTATTAGGGGCCAAGGAAATCCCGAGATCCGGTAGGGTAGATTCAATGCTTTCTACTGCATTTTGGAGGGCCATAATCATAGTTCTTTCATTCGGGTAGTCCCTTGACTTGGTCCATATTGTGATATCGTCCGCATAAATAGTGAACCTCGCATTAGTGTTTCTTTGAAGGTTCCGGGTGATCCTAGTCATGGCTAGATTAAAGAGTGTGTGACTCAGGATCGAGCCTTGAGGAACTCCTCTGTCGAGGTACAAGGTACGAGGAGTCCAACATGGGAATGTTCCTTGAAGCGTGATGGGGCGGGCTTCTAGGAAGTTTTGAACCCATGTCTGTGCTCGTTGGCTAGGAAAGGCCTTAGCAAGTTCATCGAGGATGGCGCTCTGACTGACACAGTCAAAGGCCTTTTGGAGGTCCAGTACAAGTACATAGTCCGGGAGTTTTGAACAGCTTGATAGGCTGTCGGTTGTGCCGAGATTCGGGCGGAAACCAGTTTGCGCTGGGTGAAGGTATGGTTCGTCATACTCGAGGTTGTGCACTATTCGATTGTTAATGAGTCGTTTGATGAGTTTGCATAGGACAGGTGTGAGGGAGATTGGCCGAAGATGGAAAAAATCGTTAGGAGAGGTCTGTTTTTTGTTAGGTTTTGGTATGGGATAGATGAGGGATAGCTTGAGATGTGGAGGTACCTCCCCGTTTCCCAGGAATCGTTGATTTGTTCCAAGATTTTATATCGTGCTGATTTTGGAAGGTTGCGGAGGTGGGTCCATTGTTTGCCGTCGTGTCCGGGGGCAGACTTCGGTCTGCCTTGACGAATAGCTGTAGAAAGTACAGCGATTGTGAAGGGGCTTTCAAGGTCGGAGCACGGTTCCGGGATCGGGATTTCGGGTAGAGGGGGTGGGAGAGTTAGTGATACATGTGGAAAGAAGCATTTGAGCAGCAACTCTTCGGTATCCACGGGATTCCTGCTGATCAGCATGATGGTGCTAACCATTGGTGTCTTACTGCGTTTTTTGTCCCCAAGGCTTCGGTAAAGTTTCCATAAAGAAACATAACCTGGTTTCCCGAGGTTGTGACACAGATTTACCCAGTTTTCGCTTGATAGTTCTTTTTGGTATTGGTTAATGACCTTGTACTGATGTCGGATACGGCGGAGTATGTTGTGCCTTCTTCCAGTAGAGCGGCAGAGCTGGGTGAGGTACTCCATTCGCTTCCAAAGGTTGGCAAGGTGATTGCTATAGGTAGGGGAATCTTTATTGCATGTAATAGTTTCCAATGCAGAAGCAGCGGATTTCTGTATAATTTCAGCCATTGCTGCAAGTGACGTAGGGGGGTCGTATTGAAGCAGACGATCTCAGAAGGAAGAGCAATTAATGTGGGTGCACTGTTTCTTGTTCCGCTCGTCCCGGATTCGTTTGCTGCGAAATCTGATGACAATAGGGAAGTGATCACTGCCCCACGTTGTAGAGCAGGTTACCCAAAATTTAGTAAGACCTGGCGAAGCCGACGTAAGGTTTAGAGGGCTCAGTTAGCGCGTAGACGTTCCGATTAAAATGACAATGTTTGAACTTCACGATTTGCCGGTGTTCTATTCCGTCCGGCCATTGACCGCGCCCGGTGTGGTATACTTTTGAGATGGATGGAGACCGATGCGGGTAGGGTATATTGTATCATTGATTTGTCGAAGGTTTAGGATTTCAGTAAATTCAACGAGGTTTGTTTCGTGAGTCGAATTTGTTAAATATCCCCATGCCGTATGATGTGCATTGAAGTCACCCCCGACGAAAATGGGGGTATTTGGATGTGCATTGATAAGGTATTGAAACCATGTGAAGGGGCCGGTGCCGGTGGAGGCGGAGTATGGTTGATAGTAGGCGGACACCAATACTAGCTTTTTAGAGTGGGGTGGCTGGGCGACAATGGCCACAACTTCGTGCATCTTGGAGTTCGAGGCGGGAACCTGTAATTGTACAGCCGGAATCGACGCATCGACCAATATTGCTTCATACCCGGGGGTCGCTCCTTTTCGTAATATGGAGAGATTTACGAAAGCGTTGTAGCCAGAACTTTTCGGGGTATTCAAAGTTTCTTGAAGGAGGAGGAAAGCTGGTCTTCAAAATCAGCCAAAGTCCAAGGCCAATGCCCGCCGCACGAACCCAAAGTGAGTGCTGATTGCCCCAAATGCGATGGTAGCGCAATCGGATAGACGAGGTTTTCATAACGCAAGCGACCCAGATTCTATTCCAACGTCGGTAATGATTTTTTTGCTTTCCAATTGGCTGCACATGTTATTGTTCCTCGCCACTGCTAAGCCCGTGCCCATCGTGCGTGTGGGGCAGCCTAATGGTCTGGTGGCCGGTTTCTTGGCATAAAGGTCCCGGGTTCAATTCCCGGGACCTCCCTAACCTCGGTTTTTTCCCATCCTCGTGGGCTCCTTGGCTCCTCGCCCCCGACTCTTACACTTCTTGACCTAGTACGTTCCATAGAGCTTCTGGAAACTGCGCGTGGGAATCCATGTCGGCGTTGGGGGTTATAGGAAGATCTGTGCTGCTCGCTCGGGCTGGGCATGGTATTTGGATACTGTAGCATTTTTTGGGGTGTTTGCTTTCTTCACTATGCATTATTATTCCAAGACAACCGTTCCGACAGACTCTCATTAAAAGAAATACGGATGAAGTCCTTTTTCCTTAGTTTTAAAACAGCGTTTTTTTCCTATATATATGACAATACACTTGGCATTTATAGGGCACTGCGTTTCAGTTTACGGCCACTAAAACGTTTCAATCCAAGCCAACGACGGAAGTAAGGCGAGAGTGCGGTATAACAGTGGCCAATGACGACACAGACAGCCTTGATGTGAGCCACATAGACGCTAGCGCCAGATTCCTCTCCAGTGTATATTGTAAAAATCCTATGGCATTTTCTCCCTGCCCACTTAGCGGATGATGATAGGTTCAATGTTACTAGAATAAGCCCAGTTTCGGAGGTCCGCATCCCCGCCAGCGGAGGAGGGTGGGCCAAACGGCGGTCGCGAGAACTAGCGGCGCTGCAGTCAAATCTTGCGCTACTCCCGGCGCGTCGTCTGCTTCGGCGGCGGGCGGCCGCTGCAGCCGACCGCACCGGGCCGCCGCGCAGACGTACCGCGGCAGCTTTCTAGTACTGCTATTGATAAACTTAAACATCTATCATCTTTACAGTCGACTAGCTTAAACGCCTTCGTTCTTCTAGTCGACGTTACCGCATCACATTTGGACACTGTTTATTGTGGAAATGCGTTGGGTTGCCTGTATGCACTAACCTGCAAGCGCAGCTCATTGGCTAGCTAAGAATGGACGGTCGTCCTATATTTTAACTGTCTACATTGCGTTTAACTTGATTGATTGTGGGGTTTCACGCGTCGACGCAACAAAGGCGATGAGGCGCGGTACTGAAGGGATCCGGATTTATTTTGACCACCTGGGGATCTTAACGTGCGCCGAAATCTCGTACACACGAGCGTTTTTGCTTTTCGCCTCCATCAGAAAAGCGGCCGGCGCGGCCTGCGTTTAACTTCATGTAAGGTAGTTTCTAATCCACCCTTTTCAGCGTAGTTTTTATAACTACTGCGCCGTCTTACATCGACCAAAAACGACACAACGAGTTTGTGAAAGCAGTGCCTTTATAAGTGCTTTTATCTCCACGCGGCAATAGGACACTTTTTCTGAATCTCGTCCGTGCAAGGTCCCGTTAACCAGCTTCCGATGTAGAGTTCCTATGCTCAACTTTTATATCCGCTGGGTTGGTCCCACCTCATCTCGCCTTTGTGCACTCTGTGGTGCATACGAACATTAGATCACCAAAGATGAAAGTTCGCTTTACAGTTCTGACGCTCAGTTCATCTGTGACAAACGCACTCGAATTTTGTGAGTTCACATTAAAGCTTGAATCCGCAATTTAAAGGTGCTCATGGTACGCCTGAATTCACAAGGATCTTTGACCGCCATTTTGATGTCTTGAACTCAAGAAATCCGTTCAGCTGGTCA
This sequence comes from Haemaphysalis longicornis, assembly GCF_048455015.1. Taxonomy (NCBI): domain Eukaryota; kingdom Metazoa; phylum Arthropoda; class Arachnida; order Ixodida; family Ixodidae; genus Haemaphysalis; species Haemaphysalis longicornis. Next base: position 189,772,969 of record NW_027526445.1, read on the forward strand.
TACAAGACACCTCTCCGAAAGGCGAATCAGGCTTTAATGAAGACTTTTTTGAAAAGGCTGAATTGCACATAACATGACGCAAGGATGCACAAGAAAAACCAGTGTTTGAGGGCCTCAAGAACACTGTATTTGCAGGACTCCTTATATGTATGCACGGTGTCAGCACCTTTTGATGTGTTTGTGGCGACGGGAAGCTGGCGAAATCGCTCACGCCCAAGATGACTCAATACCACATCGAAACATTTTTTGGTTGCGTAAAAAGAAAAGGGTGGCTAAAACAACAGATTACTGCCTCCCAAAGCAGCTGTTTACAGAATTACACATGTGCCGTACGCGATTACATATGAGCGAATACGCACTCAGCCGTTCACGGTGTAAGGCATATTTGCTCGAAACGTTCCAGAAGAGAGGAACACGGAGAAAGAAACAAGCGGTACACGAATTTTATTCACGCCAGGGTTTACACAATCTCAAAAGAAAAAATTCACACGATAAAAGAGTAACCAATTAAAAAAACTGCCTGATTTATCACAACGTAGGCTATGAGGCGACGTATACAAAACGCACGCACTTAAAAACCGCAAAAAATACGAAGGCATACTAGCTAGCCAGCTTCCTTCAATTCTGGTTCTTATCTGTCGTTTGCAGATTCTACGAAATAATAGACTGTCTGCGGTGTTCATACACCGTTGTGCGTGCAAGTTTTTCCGCTTGATTTCAGTCGGAATGGCCTGAACCTGATTTTTGAATAAACGTTGGCAATCTTCTTCGACAAAACCTAAATGTGATTGTCGAATGCACCGCAGTCCAACAGATGAGGCTCCAACTCAGCAAGTAATATTTGTTCAAACAATACTGTCAACACCTCCACTATTGGCGCTCACTATTTGCATATAACGGCTGCATTAAACGTATAGAACATTAACCCTTGCATTAAACCTGTAAACGCTAAACCCTCTTTCCACGACGCGGCGCAATTTCATGAAGTATTTCGATGGCGCCACGAGACCACCGTTTGTTTTCGCAGAAACGACTTCTGGAAGCTCAGTGGACATCAGTGTAGTGCAGTATTCATTGCGGGATGTGCCTCCATATACTTTCCGTGCCACAAATACTGCTGTATATGGCACTACTGCACTGAGAACAAGCGAGAGGCTTGTGTGGAAGTCGACCCACAGGGTGTTATAGTTATCATCATTAAGTACCTGAAACAGCGATGATCTTAACGAGGCGAAAACTGTTGGCGTTTCAACGAGGTTTTCATCACCTGAGAGGGCAGAGATCAGTCACAATATCGCGAGAGGAGTTTCCAGTATCTGATGATGCAACTTATGTTCTAATAAAACGACGCTTGTAGGCAGCTGTAAATTGAGAGGCAGTAGGGCTGTTGTTTTAGCCGCCCTTTCCTTTTTACGCAACCAAAAAATGTTTGGATGTGGTATTGAGATATCTTGAGCGTGAGCGAATTCGGCAGTTTCCCGTCGCCACAAACCCATCAAAAGGTGCTGACACCGTGCATACATATAAGGAGTCCTGCAAATACAGTGTTCTTGAGGCCCTCAAACAGTGATTTTTCTTGTGCATCCTTGCGTCATGTTATGTGCAATTCAGCCTTTTCAAAAAAGTCTTCATTAAAGCCTGATTCGCCTTTCGGAGAGGTGTCTTGTATGACCAGCTGAACGGATTTCTTGAGTTCAAGACATCAAAATGGCGGTCAAAGATCCTTGTGAATTCAGGCGTACCATGAGCACCTTTAAATTGCGGGTCCAAGCTTTAATGTGAACTCACAAAATTCGAGTGCGTTCGTCACAGATGAACTGAGCGTCAGAACTGTAAAGCGAACTTTCATCTTTGGTGATCTAATGCTCGTATGCACTACAGAGTGCACAAAGGCGAGATAAGGTGGGACCATCCCGGCAGAACATAAAAGTTGAGCATAAGAACTCTACATCGGAAGCTGGTTAACGGTACCTTGCACTGACGAGATTCAGAAAAACTGTCCTACTGCCGCGTGGAGATAAATGCACTTATAAAGGCACTGCTTTCACAAACTCGTCTCGTTTTTGGTCGAGGTAAGACGGCGCAGTAATAAAAACTACGCTGAGAAGGGTAATTGGATTAGAAACTACCGTACATGAGGTTAAACGCAATGTAGACAGTTAAAATATAGGCCGACCGTCGATTCTTAGCTAGCCAATGAGCTGCGCGTGCATGTAAGTGCATACAGGCGACCTAACGCATTTTCACTTAAACAGTGCCCAAATGTGATGCGGTAACATCGACTAGAAGCACGAAGGCGTTTAAGCTAGTCGACTGTAAACATATGATAGATGTTTAAGTTTAGCAACAGCAGTATTAGAAAGCTGCCGCGGTACGTCTGCGCGGCGGCCCGGCGCGGTCGGCTGCAGCGGCCGCCCGCCGCCGAAGCAGACGACGCGCCGGGAGTAGCGCAAGACTTGACTGGAGCGCCGTTAGTTCTCGCGACCGCCAGGCGGACCGCCTCTCCGGCGGAACTTTGAAACTGAGTTTATTCTAGTAACGTTGGATAGGTTTCTGTTAAAGGGACACTGAAGTGAATTTGCCAAGCTCCCGTTTTTGCTTGCACTGCGTAGACTGGCTCAAATTAGCACACTTTTCATCGTTTATCCGGTTGACAAATCGGTAATTATTTTACAAAGCGCGAAAGAAGAAAAACTACCATGCGCGGTTTGCGGCGGCCGCACCAACTAAGGCTGCGACGTTGAGAGGAGGGGCGCCGTGATTGGACGATGCCCAAGGTTAGCAATCACACAAGTTGCGGTTTCGGTTTCGGTTCTGTAAAACATAACCAATGGCTTTGTTGGATGGGCATTCTCAATATCTCAGTAATCATCGTACCGCGCTTCTGCCATGTTGTCGGCTGTAAAATGCACAAGATAAGCCTCCCAGGACGGCTTGTAGTCGTAGCATTCACTAGCCGAGACCTACGCAGTGCATGAACGCCCTCCGCGTACCCGCAGACGCCCAAATGTCATGCGCTTTTCCCCCATATTTGGAGCTTGCCTCCCTCATGCCTGTATCGTAAAAAGCGTGTTCGCACCAGGCCAAGGGTCTGTTCATTCTGGCCTGTGCCCACTGCCTGCAAGCAGTCGGTGCTTATGGCAACAGCACGCCAACGAGAACTCGCTAGCGCGCCAGTGCCAGCCTGCGCGCGTTTTGTGAACTAGTTCGTGTAGCCATGAACGTTGCGGCCCCAAAAAAGGTGAACTCAATATAGAAAACATCGGCGGAAAACAAAAAAGTTAACTTACAAAAAAAAAGCACGTACCCGCGGGGATTCGAACTCGTGACTCGCAAAACATTTCCGGTGAATTCCTAGCGCCTCAGACTGCTAGGCTACGGAGCGGGACGCGAATGCCTTGCTAATATAGGGTATATATTGTATAACCGGTTTACACTTTTATTTAGTTTTGGCATTTCAAGCCGCTTAGGTGACTATTTGTTGTACTGCGATCGTGCAGTAAGCGTCGGCCGAGTTTCCACAGTAGCTCAAGTCTAGCAATTGCATTTCGTAGACGGAAAAGCGTTCGCAGATGCGTAGTCGTGCTGCTGACCGCTGTGCTTGTTCGCCCAGCGCAAAAAAGTGCTTCCCGCGCCCTAGTTTTACGCTGTACGGTAAAAATATCAGTTGATTTTATTTGCTTAGTACCTATATTGACTTCGCTGACTCTTCTCCCGCCTTCAAGAGGCCTTATATTTTCCTACTGGCGTACCAGTCAGCGAAGCGTCGCATGTGCAGCGCTTGTCTGAAGCGACCTTGACTTGGAGCTAGATACAGTGTACAAACAAACCAAGTAAAGAAAGGCACATTCTTCCATTCACAAACGTGTCCTGGCTTCGTTTCAACTAAGCGAACGAATTGCGACCAAGCAATTTTTTTTAACCTCCTTGATTGCGACGACCCGCCGGCGGCCGGCGGACGAAACGCTGGGCCGACTGACTCTGTCGGCCGGGGAGCCGTGCAGTAGCGCAGCCGTGGCGCAGCCAATTGCCAGCTCATCCCCTCCTGACGTCACACGAAAACGCCACAGAAAATGGGCGAGCGTAAAGAGAGGAGGACAGCGTTTTCGAATTAGTTTTTCTACTAAATAAAATCGCGTAAACGCGCCTAGAGTGGTCGAAACATGGCCTGGGGACTCCGGACTACAATTTGCGCTAGTAATCCCGCAATGTTTACATATCACTTCAGTGTCCCTTTAACGATCCGCACGGAAAGGAGAAAGTTAGAACTGTTTCGTTGTTTAAAGCAACCACATACTGTGCGATGATATTTGTTTGGCTTTATTTGAATGCGAGGCCGGCTTTTAACAAGGTTACAGATGTGGAACACTTAGTTCTCCAGCTCAGTGCCTATTGAAACGTGGTAGAAGAACGCAGAATACGCCCTCAAACTGCAAAACTACAACACATATCAAAACTAAGAAGGTGCGAGCCAAACGAAGCGCGCTAAACTACAGACCTTGCTTCTACACATGCTTTCTGACGAGTAGTAGTAGTAGTGCCACTTTATTTTGCATAGGGTTCAGGGTAGGGGGGTGGCGGAGGCCCAAAGGGCCCCCGCGACGTCCAGTGTAGAGGCTCATTAATTGAAGAAACAAGGCTTTTGTTCATAGCTGACGCGAGGGGCGTTCGAACAGCTCGGCCACCTGGTGGCGAGTCCTTCTGACGCGAGCATCTGCCCGCGTTGGCGGCATTTTCATATTCGTTAGCGAGTCTATAACATTATATCTCTTAAATAAATGTTGCATAGCGACACCTCATTATGAAATATTGACTGGAATACTCCGTCAGACTGCACTACCTTTTTGTCATCGTCCTCCTGATGAATACATTCATGATTTCTTGTCTTTTCTGAACTACTTTTTGGATTTTGTCAACGTATACAAATATGATGTCATTCCTAGGTTGATTTTAGTGTAAAGCTGCTTGGAAAAGGCAGCACGGCTACTGGTTTTCTTACTAATATTCTAACCCACCAATGTGTTATTGCATTTAACAAGCCAAAAAAATTACAGCCAGAACTCAGTCTCTAATTACCACTCTTATAAGGCTTTGACTGCAACCGGTTTATGGCTTCAGCCGTCGTATGTTACTGCAGCGATGACTTTGAAATTATTTTGTTGGTCAAACCAATAGTATAAACTACACAAGTTAATGCCCATCTATTTATATGTATGCCTAAAATACCCTAACTGCTTTCAGGTTGGCCGTAGCTTCTGTCGACTGGTGTGATGTGGGAGCTCGGGCTGATGCAGATATGTCGGTCAAAAATTTATTTGAAAGATTTATAAATACCCATAACATAGACTTACGATTTAAGACCTACTCTCCGGATAAAAAGACCTGTAAGGAGGCGGCAAAACTACTGAGAAAATATACAAAAAGAAGAAAATACAAGTAGGAGAAAGGTGAGAGGGAAACTTTGGAATAGGCAGTCGCAGCAGTCGAGGGGGTACACTGGTAGCATGTGCGGAGAGAAATAACCGGAGGTTTATGAACACCTTCTCCTAGAAACGAAAGAACAGGAAATTGACATGGAAAGGTCCAAACGGCAAAACAAAGAATGAAATTGACTTCATCTTAAGTGAGTACCCCGGTGTTGTGCAGGACGCGAAGGTTATAGGCAAGATTCAGATCAGCGAAGATAGCATGGTTAGGTGGAAAGTAAGGCTGGATCTCAAGCGAGAAAGAACGAAACATGTGAAAAGTAACAAACCCAGCATGGAGTCAGTCAAAGCCATGACACAGGACTAATAAAATAACGCTTCAAAAGGAACTCGCGCTTTTAACCAGGAGGAACGAGGACAGTGTGTACAAGCTAAACAACAACCGAACAACGGTAACTACAGTCAGCAGCAGCTGTGCGAGTAGCAGCATGCAAGGAGAAACTGCCAAACTAATTCATAAAACGAACGAACTTATTCCGAAACGCAACAACGTAAAACTGGCGAGTACGGTGGATTAAATTGAATTGGCGGAGATGTCGAAATTGATTTACGGAAGTAAAACGAACGAAATCCGCGCGCACAACATGACACTGCTTGAGCAAACTCTGGAGCCAGGAAGAAGCCTAAACGCAACTAAGAAGAATTTTGCTATCAGGAAACACAGACTGTATGCACTCATAGAGATCAGGATAACATTGCGCACATCATGGACGACTAGCGGAACGATTCTACACATAGTTTACGCTAGCGACGTTAGACCAGGGAAAACTACTGAGCGTACAAGCTTAGCTTGCGTTGTCCTACTAGTAACTAGACTGAAATACTTAAATAAAATTAGTGCTCAGAAAGGAAAACAACACAAACCTTTTAGGCTTCCTTCCATCCACCGCAGCCGGATCTCGGTTTAAGTCCCTGAAAACACGATGAAAAATGTAAATTGCACTGTCCATAAACGTTGATACGTACTAGGTAAGGAACAAAACAATAATATGTGTGACAGCACGTTGAGCAGTTACTCGCTTAAGGCAAATAAAATATACTGTTTCTAGATTTTAGGATCACTTTTTTGGGATAGAATGCCCATTGGCATAAAAATAACTTATTTACAAGTATAGATGGGCACCCGTCTCTCGAAGGAAGTCAAGAAGGGAGCGGTGGTGGGGCCCCCAGAGCCACCGCTGGAGGTCGGGGGGTCTTCCAGGATGGAGGCCTGTGCCTCTCAAGTGTCGCTTTCTGGCTGAGTCCAGTGAAGGACACGCCCATATTAGATTGTCCGCATCAGCATGTTCGGCAGGAGCTGTGCAGAAGGGGCAGCTGTCATCGAACGGGGCATGGCAGCGTGGAGACCACGCCAGGGTCACAGCAGGTGAAAGCGCCGCTCCAACGCGAAGTCTGCACAGCAAAACCTCTTCCCAGCGAGCAAGTCTACCGGGGAGGTCTATTCCACACGGTGGGATGAGGGCACGTGTGGCGCGACGCATTTCGTCCTTCCGTTGGAGAAACTTTTCTATCGGTTCGGGTGTCAACATTGGCAGTGGCCGAGGAATATACGTCGGGTGACAAGCCATACTCGCTGCAATGTGAGTGGGGAGCGTATTCCACCTAACCCACACCAGCCTGAGAGAGCAGGGGTACGTGTCTACTAGTGTGTGGATGTCCCTTAAAATAGTACAATTGTTGGATACTTGGCGTAAATTTCGTATCGCCGCGGTGGAGTCCGTATAGATATATAGGATGGCACCCACGGGGGCGCGCTGTAGGGCCGGCATTAGTGCCTGTAGGCCATTCCGGATGGCTGTGAGCTCCGCCAGTAGACAGGGCAGGGTGCGGATGGTTTGGTAGAGGCAAGTTTGAGAGGCGTCAGGATAGACGGGACACTGTATCGCAGTAGATAAAACGCCATCCTGTGCACCAGCGTCCACGAAGGCCTCTATCACCTCGTACTGGGTCGCATCCGTCAGTAGTGATCCTCTCGCACATGCTTTTCCGGTAGTTCGAGTGTGCAGTCTAGTCAGTGGTCGGTTGTCGGTCACCTGGTGATACCGCCACGGCGGCCTGGTTACAGGGCAATCTGTAACCAGGCCGCCATGGCTGTATCAGGCTCAGAACCTAGGAATAACCACAGCACTAGAAAACCTTTTACCGGTTACTTCAACCCAAATAAATTAGAGTTGTAAACGGCGAGCACAGCCTTTTATGAAAAAAAAAAACGGAATGGAGAAGCGGAGTATTAACGTTAGAATTGTTAGGAAAAAGCTAGACGAAGAGTGAGTTTCCCCTAACGTCCTGGGAAACCACCCTCGGTTATAAGGTTGCTTTCAAGTGGCCGTGTGTTTGGGGGTGTCTGTGTGTGCTCATAGGCGTTTCGGTGGTTGTAAGGGGGTGTAGTATGACGCATTATCTTACCAAGCGGCAAAGGGGCGTATAGAAATAGAAATTGCAAGACACTTAGTATTTACACTATAAAGGTACTTGCCACGATTTGCTCCGAATTCGTGATCGTGTGTAGGTCGAGGCACCCTCCAGACGAGAGACGACCCTCAGCGTGCTAGTGGTGACGATGGATTGACCTCGAACAGCTATGTTTGTCGGCGTTTATTTGCTGTGATGAACAATGTTGCCCACCGAGTATGGAGAGGCCACCATGCCTGGCGGCCAACGCAGATTGCGGCCAGGGCGTGGCGTAACATGCTTGTTATCGAACTAATTGTACAACATTCTATGAAGATTTGTTCTTTTTAATCTATTCAGCATTGGGAAATTCATTTGCTTATTTTATACTGCATGAATTCAATACCTTTTGATGGTGCTGTTGGTTTGCTGCTGAAATTTGTACGTATATTTTTGAAGAGTTGATGACAAATGATTACATAAAATAACAAAAAATAGTCGCATCCCGCTGACGTTCCCACTACACCACCATACACTTAAGCACCCGCGTTTCTTCTGATTGAGGGCGGAACCCAAGAGATTTATACGTAGTACGGGGTGTCGTTAAGCACTTTCCTGTACACATAGGGGTCTCAGGGGTAGCGACGCGCGCTGGCCTCTGTTCACCAACCTCCAAGAATTTAAATGTTGAACACAAGCAAATTGTAAATTTAAGAAGACATTGAGTCCAACATTTAGCGGTAGCAATGTGTGCCTAAATGGCTTTGCAGAAAGCCAGCTGTACAATAATATTAGGACAATGTAGCCGCTGCAAATTTGCAAAAATGATAATACTGTGTACTTTTTACCGTTGCTTTATTATTGTTGTAGCCTTCGAGCTATCCATGTGATCAAAGGATACGCTGTCTCAGGGACTGCACCGTTTAACAAATGTGGCTTTCTTCTTTTCTGCACGCCTTCATTTTGGGTCGTTTGGCCCCCAATAAATATTCAGGTTCTTCCGAATCTGTTGTGGTATTAATGTGAGAACCGGCTTACCGGTATACAGATATGCATGCCCAGTATGAAACTGGCATTACTATATCGGGCCACAATTCAAGTTTGAAATCTTTCTTCACCTAAATGCTGCTCTTCGATTTTATATTACGTGAGAGTTCTAGTCGGTGTTTATGATGACAAAGTATGCTTCGAAGGTAATTTCTGCGGCATGCTACTACGCTGGAGGCAATGCGCATAAGTATAAAAATCTCTTACCAAAATTTTTGGGTTATCACCAAGTCCAGAGAAGTTGCTGAAAATAGAGAGGCAAGCATTATAAAACCATTTTTCCTGACTTTAAGGGGGCCTATGAAACTCGTAGAAACCGGGCCCTTACCCTTCGAGGAGCGCTCGTACATGAAGTCTTATAAAAGATCTTGAAACAAAATATACCCGAAACGTCTTAAATCCTAATGTATTCTCCGCGGGAAGCGGAGAGAAAGGTTGCCAGCAGAAGATGACAACCCTAATAAAAATTTATTTTTTTGCCAATTTTTTAAAGTCTTTGACCAGAGCAGTAACGCAGCAGCCACAACCTTTAGCAGCTGAGTATGGCACAATAACTCGCCAAACTTTGTACCATTCACATACCGGCCATTCTTACGACGCTTTAACACGGTCTAAAAGAGCGAGAGAGCGCGAAAACTCTGAAGATTGACTCCGGAAGGAACGCCACAAACACGCCCACTGATATATAACACGCCTCTCTAGACAAAATAGACAGAATATGGGGGACATGACACTGCTTTGCAGCTGTAGGTAAGAAACATTTGAACATTGCTGAACTCCGCACGGTAAAGTTATGCTCATAAGATAAAAACTTCAGAGCGTAATTTGCTTCAAATAGCGGTTTTGCTCGGCGCTCCTGCGCCACAAGTGCTTCATTTCTTCCTTATATTACAACGGAATATCCCGTCGCCCGTTTCGCGTAATAAAAACTTCATTCATCACCACCACAACGGGAGATCGGAGCGCAGGTGGTCGGAATTAATCCGGAGCCCTCCACCACGGCGACGGTCCCTCATAGCGCAGGTGTAGCATCGGCGCGTAACCCTTAGCGAATTATTAGAGGGGTTTAGCATAATTACCGTGTTTGCGTTACCATTTACCGTGTTACTGGAAGCCGGAGTTTCCGTTTACCGCTGAAAACGTAGGACACGTTTTAGCACACCATTTGCCGTTTGCGTATTTCGGCCGCCGTGGCGCAGGTGGCGGCATCTGATGAATTAGTCTCTAAGCAAGTCACGCGTAAGTTTGCTGCTCATATCTATTGGCTTTTGTCTAAACTAGCTTGAATGTTTCACTTTTTGGGTGAAGTGTTCCCAATAACTGTAGTTGTTTTTAGAATACTGTCGCCCTCACCTGTAGAGCTTTAAGAAGAAAACGTGTCGATGGCGCCTACTGCTGCGTAGAGTTAGAATTAAGGTAAAATAGAATTTGGCCCCGCGCTAAATATTGATGCAAGAAGAGAGTAAATTATGTAGTAGCAATTTCTCAGTAACCTACACTACGTTGCCTTGCCCAATTTTGGAGGCTTGAAAGCACATTGCGAACTCAGAAACTTACCTCAACTATTTTAGGCGGGCAAGGCTTATCACCAGTAGGGGCGGCCATTTTGATCGCCCATTTGATACAAATGTTCGTTTGTCGTTCTCCTCAGAATGATTTAATAAAGTATAAACAGCATCAAGTAAGGTTACTTTTATCGGCTGTGCCAAGCATAAAGCGCCGAGCTCACTGCATTTGCTGTAATCAACACGCGATGCTACACTTCGTCTGCTCAGGAAGCTCGCTGGCGACGGTAAAACCTGTGCCGGTAAGTTACCGTTCGCGGTAACTCTCGCGCATGCGCAGTCGACTCCTGCAAACACGGTTGGGACAGTAACGTAAACACGGCAACGCTATGCTAAAACTCCATATTTTGGTATTCTGCAAAGTACCGTATAAACCGGATTATAGGTCGAGTGGGAATATAGGTCGACCCCCTACCCTGAGGTGGGAAAAGTTGACAAAAAAAATAATTCGGCACAGAAGCGCACTCACAATGTCTATATTTATTTTCGACGCCCGTCTGTCACTGCCACTCACTATGCCTGCCGAAGTCACTCGTCCGAGCTCTCAGAGTCGTCCAAGGATGACTGCTTCGCAGTCATCTTCCATGCCATCAGGCGCGTTGCTGATGAAGCACTTGCTGAACGCTCGTGTAACCATGTCGTCGGGCAGCGACTGCCAAGAGGAGGACACCCAGCTTGACACGGTCGCAACCGGCCCGTATAGGTCTTTTTGTTGTCGCCGGCTATCCACTCATTGTACAGTTCGCGGAGCCAGTCCGCGCATGGCCTCCGGAGCGATCGTGAGTGAAGTTCCCGGACGAAGTCCGCCACTTTGTTCTCCAACTCGGGGTGGACCGCTTGACGTCCACGGAACGATCAGTTTCGGGGGTTGCACGCGCACAGCTTGGCTTTTTGGCTCCGCCAGTACCGCACACTTTTCTCCGAAACGCCTAACTGGCGTTGCGCCGCCATATTCCCATTCTGCTCGGTGACTCAATCGCCGTCAGCTTAAACGCCGCGGTGAACAGGCTTCAACTGCCGCCACTCATCTCGGAACAGAGACGTACAGGAATGTATGCACGCACGCGTAATAGACGAGTAAAAGACGAAAAACTAGAGAAAAGCGAAATAAAATAAAAGCCTGATAGTGCGAGAGAGCAGTCCGACACGAATGGCAATGGCGACGGACTGCGCTTGCACATTGTTGCCAGACAACGATTTACATTCTGCCAATGACCGCTATATAAGACGAGGGGTGACTTTTGTGCGAATTTTTTGGGAAAAAAACTCGACCTATATTCCGGTTTATACGGTACCAGAAGTACGCCGTGAATTTTCGCTCCAATCGTAATAGGGGCGTCATTAATCAAAAACCTAGAGTACGTTATGCTTGAAGTTACAAAGGTTACAAGGCCGGAGTGACAGTTTGATTGCTCGAGGGATTGAAGGAAGGGGTGGGCAAGATGTGGTAGTTGGGGTGAAGTGAATGCAGTTCATCAACGCTTCTGCCACTCAGCCGGAATCACCTGGACCCCACCGCTTCGATCCAAATGATCCACGGCAGAAACCTTTTACAGCGTGTTTTGCTTCAAGACGCCTGCGCATATTATCTGCACTTAGAACTCGGAATATAGCCGACTGTGGCTTTCTTACATTCCAGGTTGAAGACAGCGATCAGTCTTTTCGCTTCATCTTCTCCAAGAACTCTTGTGAGATAATCTGCGTCCACCTTCATGTTCCCGTCCTTAGGTTTTGCTGCCATTTGGCGAAGGGCAGCAATAAGCTTCTCGAATGTGGCATCTGTATGGTCGGGAAGATCTGACTGGTCTTCGGGCTCAGGAACATTCTCCTCGTTGACTGTCGTAGCAGGATTTTCCTCGGCCACCTATTACACAACAAGGCGTTCTTGAAATTCAGGAGTCACAGAATTATTCTGGGCCCAACCAAAACTGGTGCCCATGAAACCTCACAAAAGTTTTCGTAGCTTCAGTGGTAAATAGAAAAAAGTTTCAAAAACATGTTTGCGGAATTGGCCAATCGCCCAGAACCTCATAGTTTTTACTGCACATCAGACTCATCCGGTGAACTACGCACTTGACACAAAGACCTGGCAGCATCTGCAACGACTAAAGTGTTCTGAACCTTTAAGCATTTAATATTCTCCTCGAAAGAGAAAATAAGGCCTAAGTACGACTGGTTGAGTAGATTATAGGCATGAGCCAAATAGAACGCGAATGATTTGAGAATTCCGAAAAAAATCAAAGTGTCGCGGCAAATAAGATAGGGTTGTAGTGACGAATGCAGGCGGAGTTATTTAAAATTGTGGGTGTTCTTAAGAGTAGTGTATTAGGCCCGCGCATATTTTCTATATACGGAACACCGATCTAGGCGATATAAACATAAATTCCATGTACGTTATTTACGGTGACGATACAACGTTACTATTTTCTTCTGATACCGCTGACTAATTAGTGTCCCTGCCTAATATTGTACCCGCAGATTTGCAGCAAAATTTCTATGTTCACGGCCAGTCAGTTAATGCTAAAGAAAACCGTAAGGTCATATTGTTTCATCCCAGAACTGAGAATTTTGCTTTTACATTCCACTATGAGAAATGCCTCGAAAACCACTGAACTTTAGATTAAATAAAATCTCCGGGCGTATTTTTCGAAAAACACATGGCCTGGTCAAACAACGTCGACTACTTTGTAAGCAAACTTTCACAGTTCAGTGGACATGTTATACGCATAAGACATCCTACTAAATTGTTGCTGACCACAAAGAGTAATTAATTATAAAGAACACCCCGTACCCACATGGCTTGAAAAAGACCCTTTCGGATCAGCTTTCAATATCTGTGAACGATGTGAAACCAATGAGAACAGGCCATCAGGAACATGGTGACGGTCGAGTAATGTCGGGCTTGCTCTGGGAGCTTTGTGGCGTGCTCTTATCAATCGCAAAGAAAATGGGGAGAGAATGGGGAGAGAATGGGGAGAGAATTTTCAGCTTAAATTCCTGACTGTACTATGTTCCGGCTGCGTTCAATAAACTCCGTGGTGATATTTATTGCATAAATTCAAGATAGAAATTCAAAAAGTTTTTGATAAATTGATTTTAAGAGATTAAGCGTACTGTCCGCTTTACCGACTGTGTGTATTTGCCATGTATCCTTATGTTCACTTGAGTCGCCGGAATTTGTCCTTTTAGTTGCTTTTGTTTTGCCATGTATTTTCTTAGCGACCTCGTTTTGGTTTCAATGGCTGCCAGGATTTGCCACTTAGGGTCTACGAGGCGTTGGCAGGCCAGACTTTTTGTCCTGTTTTAATAACAGAATAATGGTCTCATCATCATCATCATCATCATTATCACCATCGTCGTCGCCGTCGCCGTCGTCGTCGTCGTCGTCGTCGTCGTCGTCTTTTCTTATTTATTTTGAAGCAAAGCCACATCGTTTTCTGTGGAACAAGAGCCTAGCGAGCGGCTAAAGGCGTGATTTTTAGGGCGCAGTCCTTTGTCTCCCTTTCCTGGGCTGAGCCGCGTCGCCATCGTCGTTAGCGAGAGAACGATGGCAAGACCGATGAGTAAAAGAAAAAGCGAACGACGAAAGAAAGCAGAGGAGGAGAGTATCGCGAAATTAGAAGGGGAGAGCGGTTCGCCGTGGCGGCGCGAGCCAGCGCTCTCCAAAAGTATGCGGTGGCGGAGGGGAGGGGCAGTATGCTGTATACCCGCACGATGCGCTCGAGGGCGTGTGCATGACTACGGTGTGCGTTCGCTTTAGACGCAATGCGCGGTCCCTTCCTGATACGCACTTCAGGCCGCCGACGCAGAAACTCATCATCGCTTCCGTCGAGACAACCCACGAGTGAGCGCTGCCTCAACGCACTGCTGCTACGCTCAGATATCGCATGAGGGAGTATCGTAATCGCCAGCCAATTTTTTCGTTACAATAATGAGCTATTGAACCTCTAGTGCCCTGAATAAAAGTACACAAATGCGAGCGTCATCGTTCTTCTAATTTATGACACACTTCGGATTGGTTTGTTACGACAGCAAAAAAAAAAAAAAAAAAAAAGAGAGGTTTAACGCCATTGTACAGAGCCGAGATTTAGAAAACCCACGAAAGAAAAACAATGATATTCGCCAGAGCCGTTCCAAGCAGAAGAAAAACAAAATAAGAACGTGCGTTCTCCCAAAAGATGGCGCTGAGTAGTGCGAACGCGAGCAAACTGTATTGAACAAACGTCTACGGCCTTCATTATGCAATTAGGGATGGAGGAGGGTAAGGAGTTACGATGAGTGGCTGCAGATGAGTGTCGTTCGGTGACATTTTCTTGTCTTTTGTGTCGTGGTTTTGTCTCACCTTTATTCCACGTAGTATTAATGCGACTGTGTTGGTCAAAGTTAAGGCCTCCATGTTACGCAAAGTCGCCCTAGGATGGTACACAAGGTTACTGACTTCTCGAAGGATAAAAGGCAGCTTAACGAATGCTCCCAACGACGCTGAACTTCTAGAGTAAGAGCAAGGTGTCTAATAGAGTAAAAACAAAAAGTAAATAAATTTTTGCACGGCATGGGATTCAAACCAGGGTCCGGAATGCAAGACGACCACGGAATTCCCCAATCACCACAGCTGAAGATTGTGGCTTACTAAAGCCTAAAGGTGAATCTAGGGAATTGGTTCTCGTCTTTGTCGTCGAAACATGAGTAACAGGCGGACGAGGCAGCAGGCAGGATATCTTTTAGATTGGTAATTTTCACAAGCAGCAATTGAGCACGGAAGCATGTTCCCGATAGTAGCATACATGTGTAGGGTTAACAAGTACGATTGGCCAATCCACTGACTCATAGTAACCAAGAGGGAAAGGAAGAACTATGGTGACAATGACAGTACGCAAATCCTACCACTGGTCCCTTGCCACTGAGGGAACCCAGTCATTTCCGTGCGTAGAATAATCGCACTGCCTTCATTGCGACTCATATCCAACAAATGTCATCGGTGCGCGGTATTCTGCAATAGTCACTGAACTGTCTGCATCAACAGCAGCCGTGGAATATGGCCACGCACAAGATACCGCACTGTCGGTTGCACAATTCGGCACTAATGATTTCGCATTCACTACTACTTAACGAATGTTGAGGAGGCCTTGAATTATGGGTGATTGTTATCATTTTATTCTCGTAAAAAGCCGCTATCCTTGCTTATGTGTTCGTACTTTGATTCAAATAGTCTTAACGCTTTCTTCGCAATAAACAGTTTTCTCTTCGTTATTTTCTTGGTAATTTAAAGCTCAGCTCGTGGAGTTTACCGCACTTTTGCAGTTTAACCCAGTAGAAGGTTGTAATCGTTGCCGATCAAAGGAACCCAGGGTATATAACGACTTTGTTTATTTTTTTGTCTCTATTCTGCCCAGCGAGGACATGACGATGGCGTGAGAGAGCGCCTTATGCTGTGTATTGATTCTTTACATCCAACTCGCTTATTTTTTCGTTTAATTTGTGGTTTGATTCTCTGTATGAGGAAAAACAGCGTTTATTAGCCTGTCTTGTAATTTGTATTTGTAGAAACCAATCCCACGTGTGTTTTGTACACCAAAAACGGCGGTATTCTCGCACACTCACTTATTTATTGCCTTAAATACACCTAATGTTTCCTTTACGCTAAGCAATGATGATACGTGTGATCAATGCCACCACTTCTAGTAGTCTGTGTCTGTCAAATACCTGTATAAGTTTTCTATTCATGCTCCTTGTTACGCCAGAATTGTTTTTGCAACCACACATGTGCCACCCGACGCCTGGAAATAATTAAACAAAAGTGACGTCAAAAAGTGAAGCTCAAAAATCGACGTCCACAAATTTTCCTGGGGTTCGCCCTTCACATATAAAACATTTTGCTTTGGAGATGCCCCCTCTGGTGCACACTTTAAAAGCTTACCGCGTTGGATGCACTGCAAAATGACGTGGTGGATGACGTTTCTTCTAAGTGTTGGCTGAGGGAGGTGCAAACGTCACCGCGACATGACTTCGTGGCTCTGAAATTAGAAGGTTAACATTCTTTAAAACAACAAAATAACACGTTTTCATCTGAACCGCTTCTCTCATTACTCGTATGGCTCTACCCTGAACTTCAGCATTCAGTAGAAGTTGCTGCCAAGTACACAGCATTAAAAATGCAAAGGACAGCGCAGTGAAGTTGTGACGAAGTGAGTGGGCATCAAGGGTGCGAAAAAAGCCCAGCACGTCCTACTCAGATTTCTGCGTTGGGGTAGTGTACTAGATTCTCCTTTAATGCGGCGGAACTTACGTAGTTACGGAACTTACGTTACGGAACTTACGAAGGCGCGTATTAAGATCCACGAACTTTGTATTAATATCCACGAAGGAAGGCATCTCCCTATCCACTGCTCGGCACGCACGTTAAGCTCCTCTTCAAGCAAGTTAAGATATTGTGGAGGCGCACCGACATCCAATAAAGAGGATATGCAAAGTTTACCATATCAGGAAAAGGCAGATCAGTGTGTCTGCGATAGTTCAATTAGCACAGTAGTGGTATAATGTTTTTTGAAAAGCGTCAATGAATTTCTTCGCAGAAAGTCAGTGTTCTTTTTGCGAGGGTGCAATGGTCTGCCTCCGGTATGTATTTACGTGTGTTTTTTGTGTGGAATAAAAGTTCATTGCTAGTCTGAGCCTGTAGTCGCGTTCTGCTCTCTGTGTGGCGTCAGTAGTTTGCGGGGTTTGCACTTTATTGACATGCAACTACTCGTTCAAAAACACGCCCTTCTAAACTACCTACGCAACTGCAAGAATCGTGTATGATATTTTAATGCATCGCAGAGTTTTAAAAGTAATAGGCCACTCGCCCTGTCATTCGATTCGTTCAGTGCTGTTTTACTGCACAGCTCTGTGTCGGCCGCTACGGTGGTATGACACAGGCGCCGGCGTCGTAACCGAGCGAGCGAGACAGAAAGAAAACAGTCGAGGAAAGCGCGGCGAAAGTATGCTGATCCGGCACAAGACGCTGCTCGGCGGCGACGCATCGAGAATGTGTGAGATGGAGGCAGAGAGACATGCTGGACGCTGGCGACGCGCTGCGAGAGGACGCTAACCGGGTGCCGCCGTGCGCTCGACGATGATTTGCGTTTACTTCGTGTGACGCAGTTCGCGGTCCTTTTCTAAGACGAGTTTCGCTCCGCTGACGCAGAGCCTAAGTGTCGCTGCCGTCGAGAGAACCCACGAGTGAGCGCTGCCGCCTCGGTGCAATGGTGCACACAGGAGTGAGTGCTGAACAACGAGTGAGGCCACCGGCGAATGTGCTTCGCGTCCTCCCCCTTGCGTGGCTCATCAGAGCAACGTGACATTCGCGCGGGAGGTTCAAATACGATTTACAACAAGCTCGGCGGCGGCGACGCGCTGCGAGATAACGGCCGTAGGTAGCGCCGCCGTGTATTCGATAATCACGCGATCACTTCCTCAGGCACAGCAGACATGCGCCGTTACTGAGAAGACTGCAGTTTGCGCTACGCAGAAATTCAGCATTAGGAAGTATGGTAATCGTCAGCCATTTTTTAAACAGCAGAGCTGTTTACGCCGACACAAATCCGTCCATCGCAGCAAAAAACCTCGAAGCGTAAAAAAAAGTGGTTAGGGAGATTCCGGGAACGGAACCAAGGAGCTTTAGCCGTGAAACCCGCAATTCAACCTCTGGGCTTCCCCAAATGCCCCAGGCGTACGGGGTTATCTGCGGGGAAGGGGGCAATATATGTACACACAATTGGACAAAGAAATGCTTCCTGCCGTCGTAATTGAACCTGGGTTTCTCGTTTTGAAACGGGCGTCTATCCGATTGAGCTATCACCGATTTTTTCTCTGAATTGCCTACTTGGGGAGAAAAAATTAACTGTATAGTACACAAATAAAAAGCTCCAGCCTCCAGTCGGCTGAAGTGAGTGGCTTAAAACTTCTTAAGCTGCGCTAGTTCATCCAGAATGGGTAATCCCTGAGGTTCTTCCGGTATAACTTTAAACACTTCTCTAATATAAGCAACACTTTCTATGAAATACTCTCACCTTCTGCAAGCATTATCGCCTACATTTTAACTGTCATACGAGTTTTCACACAAAATGCAGACTAAGCGCCATGAGCATACCATAGGGCACGCCCCCGTCATTTTCCACTGGCAAAAAGCGGATGCAATGAATGTGGGTCTTTTTTTAGGGTTCGTTGGAGGCTGTCCCAGGGGAACACCTAATTCCCACAGTCGGGAAAGATGTGCTCTTTTACATAAACGGGAGTTAAGTGTCCACAGGTGTACATATAGTCCTTTTACCTCTAACCAGGGTTTGAAATTGGAGCGTGCCGCTATGAAGATTGAAGAAGAAAGATTTGACGGATGAACGTACGGCATTCCTTTCACTTTTTTTAGAACGTTTTTTTCCCCTGGACCTGCTGCACACAACTGGCGATAGACAGGAACAGGCAAACACACATCAATCATATCTTTGTACAAATACTTCTGCAGTGCACTACTCAAACACTCCAAAGAAAACCTGTTCCCCTTGAGCCTACTGTTGCTGTGAGATTTATCGTGACTGTGTTATCATCGCATTTCGGGCGCACAGCATTTCCTTTGGGTTCGTAGCGCAGGCGTTGGATTTGAACTTTGCCGCGGGTTCTAGCGTGCGCTAAAGCGGCCCACTTTGGGAGAAGTGTGAAAGCCTGCGGACGAAACGATCCTTTTCTGCCACTCATGGAGAGCTTTCAGCGGCAAGTTCGGAAATAAATGTGACAGCCGGGTTCCCTGTGAAGAGAGAGGGACCGCCAGCCCTGCTGTTTCTACAGCTTTGCACCACTAGTGCGAGCTGCGCCATTTTGTTAGATGTTCCGTAGGCGTGGCTTTATTCGCCAAAAGCCAAATAACTGCATCCTTATAAGTGCACTTCATTTTGTTGCGTCATTTTGTTACTTTCATTCTTCAGAGAAAGCGGAGCAGAGGCTAAAGCCTTGATGCTTGACTAAGGTCCCTGCTCCTGGTGGCAATAGCGTGCGGGCAGAAATGTATAAGAAACAGTAATGCAAAATTCACATTTGCATTGGCGTTTAAAAGAAAGGAAAAAAAAGTTAGTACAAAACTGCGCTTATAGTCATACGCCTCGAACGGGAATTGTGCGTGTACTGCGCACAAAGTAAACATACCATAAACAGCCAGAAAACTACACACATTTTATAGGATCACAACATTCCTGAGTATTTCAATGCAGTGCTATGAGTGAACAATAGATTTCATAGAGAAAGAAATATGGCTTACTTAGAAATATACTTACGATTTCGCTAAATCAATTTATTTTGTGCTCCGAATAACTTCAGCCATTGGGACCGCTCTAGACGACATCCTTGATATCTATTTCTAACTATCTTTTACCAAAAATCATGTATTGCTGAAGTTTGTTTAGTAAGATCACCTGTGTGTTTCCGGCCGTAGTTTTTGCTTGTGTAAGGCACTGTTTGATGTTGCCTGCGCAAGTTATGTTCTGTGATAGTAACATGGCTGGACGAATTCTATAATTTATGGTGTGAGTTTCCCGCAAACTTCCCGCATGTGGCTGGCAGTACATACAAAAATTATACGTAAAAAACAAATGAATTGATGATCCGATGATCGGGCCACTTTAGCCCTATACGCATTTTTAATGAAAGTAATGAGAACTCATCGGGGTGCCATTAACCTATTGCTGCACGTTTTTAATGATCCCAGAATGTTGCAAGCCCTAAGGTTTTGTGTCATGGTTTCATCGAGGACACCAATCATACTAGCTTTTCCTTTTCTCCACATTGGCTTTCGTATAGGAAACAATAGAATAAATACCCCAATTCGTTGTTCCCCTGAGGGCGGTCAGCGTTGCTTTGATCTGGTGTGGATGTGCGTGAGGAGGTTTTTGCAACTTCCTCCGTTTCCTGTCGGTCAAAAATTTCACTTTTATTGGACGTTTCGTACTTGGGTGGCTCTGCTGTTGATGTGGAATGACTACCGTAATCTATTGAGTTGTCGGTTTTAGCAGAGATGTCTGGCGGTGCCCTGAAAGAAAGAAAGAAAGTTATAAGACCAAATATCTTGGTGAAGGTGAGAACTTTGTGATAATGGATTCGGCATAAGTGCAATTGTTCAGACTAGAGATTCAGCACAAAAATTATTTTCTTTTTCTTATAAAATTTTCTGCTTGCCAACATTTCCCTGCTTTGGTACCGTCCTTTGACGAAAGGTGAACTGTAAAAGCATGGTTGGACCATGTACACATAAAATAAATGTGTTTGACCTTTTCAGTCGGACCCTCCGCGGTGGCTCAGTGGCTAAGGCGTTGCGCTGCTGAGCACGAGGTCGCGGGTTCGATTCCCGGCCGCTTTTCTGATGGAGGCGAAAAGCAAAAACGCCCGTGTGTACGAGATTTCGGCGCACGATAAAGATCCCCAGGTGGTCAAAATTAATCCGGAGCCCTCCACTACGGCGCGCCTCATCGCCTGCGTTGCGTCGGCGCGTTAAACCCCTTAATTAATCAATCAACCTTTTTAGTCGGACATACGTTTTTAAATATGGCGGGAACTTACGGGAATGTCAGCAATGTAGTGCTACAAATTGTTCATTTTCGTGGTATATTACTAGTACCACTGTCATATTTGATAGTCTTATTGCAGACACCTAGCATCTTATTTTTTTTCCCTTCACCAGCGTTATAGGCTTTTGTAAAGAAAACAAGAAAAATTATTTACTCCAGTTCCAGTACTACTGTCATATTAATGTCTTATCGCGGGCACCCAGCACTCCGCCAGCGTTATAGGTTTTCGTAAAGGAAACAAGAAAAACTAGTTACTCCAGTTCACAATTCCCTTGCGCGCTTGCAGGGTCGGTTTGACCAGACGGAGGCGCTCCTGAGAGAACGTTTTCCATTTCTTCCTTCTTCGGGTGGTCAAGAGCGTCACTTTTGTTGGCCGTTCCACACTTGGAGAGCTCTGCTAGCGGTTTCACATTTTCTAAAAGGTCTGTTGCTGGTCGGCTTTCCGCAGAGAGCGCTAGTAGTGACCTGAAAGGATGAAGCTCTATTAAAAATATTTGATGAAGCAAAAACTATCTGGCGGCCCTTGAGTCTGCTTGCCTGCTTTGCAGGAAAAACTCAGGCGTACCATTGCGGTGGGTACCTTTTACATACACGTCCACCTGTCGGCAATGCGTCCATGGTTATTTACCGCCCTTAATACTCCATAATCCACTTTAATTTTTGTTAATCTAGCTCATTCTGTCTTGTACTGCAGTAATCAATTTTGAACCACATTATTTCACTTTAATTCGCATCAATTAATTTTGATTTATGTTATCCTACCTTAATCTCTATTAATTCTAATAAACCCTAATTCTAACTTAGATTACTTTGGGCTATCCTAATCCATTTTAAGGAAGCAGAATTTAGGTTTATTCAACTTAATCTACAGTAATTTGTGATAATTCATTTTAATATACCTCAATGTACCTTAATCTTACTCTACCTAACTCCACCTTACACATCGTTGCTATCAATCACTAATGAATCAATGACTTCTTTAGTAATAAATACAGTCATGGCTGCCGTGCTTCGGTTAGCTTCTGTCCACCCTTGGGTTTTTGTACCTTTCGTGTCTGCGCTGGGGTCATTCAAGGTCACCTGCCAGGGAGACATAAAGGCTTACCCGCTCACAATTTCACATACAAGAAACCCACGCGCAGGATAGCAAGCACATACGCACACGCACACGCACACACACGCACACACAATTACCAACTGTGTGCAACGGAGTAGCAGAGAGAAGTATATATTATCTGAACAGCCTCGTGACCAGTGCGGAGGACAGTGCTAAATTGACGTAAGCAAAAATTGAAGCGAAAGGGTTCGCCTTGAGACTGACTGTCCAGGCACTGATTGATCATCTGACTTAACCCACATTTATGAGCTCCGTAACGTTCAAACACACTGACGGAGCTTTAAACGTTCTCTAAAATGTCGAAGCAAATATATACATAAACCGATCTCTTGCTCTCTTTTGATTTTTGAAGCCATTAACCAACAAGCCATACAAAGCATTTTATTAAAATGGCCTCTACAGCAGAGATGATTAATTTGTCAATCAGGCTTCTGGTCTAGGCAACAACACCCACTTCCTCGCTACATAAACTTAGTTACTACTACTGCTGCTCTCCCTGTTTAGGGTTGTGCTTTCGTAAAGCAAACAAGAAAAATTACCCCTGCTCACAGTTGCTCCTTGCAGCGTTGAGTGGATCCGACGTGGATGTGGCTGAAGAGATATTGTCCGTTCCCTCTTTTTCCTGTTGGTCGAGGACGCCGCCTTTGTTGGCCATTCTGCTCTCGGAGAGCTTCGCTGAAAGGTACGAATTCTGGCCAGTGTCTGCTGAGTTCCTGCTTTCAGAGGAGAGAACTGGCTGTGTCCTGAAAAAAGAACGTTATTTGACGAAATATGTTGAACTTTATTTAAATTGAGGGGTTTGTGGAAGTATTAATTGCTCCAACCACCGATTAGACTACTTTGCATATTCGCACGTGCGCACGCACGCACGCACACACACCCACGCACAGAAAGAGAGAGAGAGAGAGAGAGAGCGAGAGAGAGAGATAGAGAGCGAGAGAGAAATTCATTTATTTGCGGAGTTCGCTCCAACCGAGAGAGGTGGATACTGTAAACTGTGGAGTAATGAAAGTGTTCAGTGGCTGCTCCAAGAAACAATCAAGTAATAAATGTGAGATTATTCCTTTTATATATGTAATTTCTTAATTTATAAAAATGACAACCATTGAAACATTTCACGTGCACTGAGTAGAAGGGGTATGTACAGTGCGCGTCAGGCTTGTCTAGGGCAAGCGAGCGCGCGGCTTCCGAGCATGCTGGCGACATCTGCTGATAGTGGCTGCGTTGGAGATAGCTTGCCATTGCGCGGGCGTGGATCTCGGACAGGCTGGGGTCGGTGGTCTAACAGCATGGGCCTCTCAAACTTAGAGACGCCACGCCCCACAAGGGGCGCTTTTATTCTGAAGTGCCAATCGTAGGCGGTGACACGGCGAAAGCGCGCAATTTGACGCCATGCATTATCAGTGCAGCCGTTACTTAATCGCACAAAAGTTTTGACGGAAAGCGTTGCAGTGCGTTCTTGTGGCGTGCTTTTCTTTTGATAAATATGAGATTCAGAAGATTAGCAAAGGTCATTTTCTAGAATTGCGTAACCGCCTGAACGACGCGTCTATCTGGTCTGTCAACGCGCCCGGCTGCCACTGTTAAAGACAATCGCCCCTCGAGGGTGGTGGCGTCTGCAAATTCGAGCGGCACATGCGAAACGAAGACCGGCCTGACCCTGTACGAGATCGGCGCACGCGCAATGGCAAGCTATCTCTAACCCAGCCGCTATCAGCAGACGTCGCCCTCACACTCCCAAGCCGCGTGCTCGCTTGCCATAGACAAGCCTGACGCGCACTGTACAGCATACAGTTCGCCTGCATACAGGATCAATAAGCCCATGGCATGTGAGCACCTACATGCACATATGCAAGGCTTTCCTACGACTGGGGAGAGTTATGCATTACACCTGTAAAGTTGTACACCAAGACTAAATAAAATGATTGTAATGCAATACATAAATATTCAACCTTACAAAGCAGAACAACATATAACATTGACGTGTGTTGCCACACTCGTCCACGAAAACGTATGGTTATGTAGTAATGTCTGAAATGTTCGTTGCTCTAAGGAAACACTTAAGGGACGGAAGCCTTTGTTCTGGCCTCGTAGGTAGTACCACATACCCAACTGTTTTCACAAACTTATGGGTATATCCCAATGCAACAGGCTAAGCAAGGTAATAATTTTCTATGCTCTGTCACATAATAAGGCCCTTCCAGCAGTCAGTGACGCTAGTTTTAGGACTGATGCCTACGAGTGCAGCGTGACTCGTTAGCAAACCAGATGCGGTAGAGCCATTTTTTGGGGGAAGGCGACGTCAGGACGGAGGCGACGCAATAGTGTATTGACGGAACGACCCAGATGAGACGTCCATGGATGTGACAAAGACGGGTGTACTTGTTACACTAAAAAACCGTGATGTTTATCTCTCAGCGAGGTTTGAGTGAAATAATTGCCCTCGGCTGTCTCAGACAACATTTCGCATCACTTTCTGCAGATGTAAAAATGAGGGCATGGGGAATTTGAATTAGCTGTTGCAGTAAGATGGTCGGCGCGTCTATTTTTGCGTACTTGAACGTGCCCGGGAATCCAATGAAATATAATTTCTTTTGGGGTTCAACTGTGCGGTCCAAAAAATAAAAATATTTAGTCAATGCGGGGACCCCCCAAAGGACACCTCGCCGTCCTACCTACGCCTCCTCGATCCTGTTACATATGTTAATATGCATGCAATACATCTTCAAAAAACGAAGACTAAACTAAAATAAGCCTGGAAAAGAAACGTTGGAAACGCCAATATATAATAGCGAAAATTAGCAAACCGTGTAACGCCCTGCATTTGCACAAAAATGCCTTGTTGCGGATTTGCAATTTACCGCGAACATCTTGATGATGACAGAGGCGGCGAGAAGGAAGTGATACGTTTGCCCGCACTACTGCGAAGAGCACGCGGAGGAGTTTGGAACGCGGCGCTTGGACTACCGTGCACGGCTTTGCGCCGCTCTTTTCACGATGCCAATAAACACTGAAGATCGGCTTTCACTTTTCGTAACATTGGTGCCGAAACCCGGGAAGCATAGCAGCGTCGCGGCGAGCCTTCTTCTTACAAGCTGGGTGAGCCTTTTCTTCCGTTGCGACCGGTATGGATCGAGTCAGGAGCAAGCGCGCGTCACGGCGGGCTATGAACACGAAGATCATCAGCGAGGTGGACCAGCTGCTACAGTCTCAGCAGTTGGACCTTTCCGCCCTTCGTGTCTTTCACGGGCGTCTTCGAGCGAGCAATGCAGCATTTTCCGCACTTAACGCCGAGCTTGAAGCCCGCCTGACCGACGAACAAGCAGCGGAAGACTACGCTTCGGTCATGCAGTATGACGACGCAGCGACCAGTGCACTGGCTTTACTTGAGCATAACATGGAGGTGGTGAAGTCATCTTCGGCGCTCCAGACTGCTCCCCCATTGGATGACGCCAGCGGAGACTACCGGGCTGCGACGTCTACCGGACAGCCCATACCACCGACTCGTGAGTTTGGAGCACATCTCCCGAAGCTAGAACTGTTGCGCTTTGACGGAGCGATAACGCGGTGGCAACCTTTCTGGGACATGTTTCGCCACTCCATACACGAGAATCCCCGGCTGTCTAATATTAACCGCTTTCACTACTTGGTTTCGCTTCTTGACGGAGCTGCTGCTGAAGCCGTTGCTGGCCTGCAAGTGAGAGAGTCCTGCTATCAAGATGCTCTTGATATTTTGAAGAATCGTTTTAGTAATTCCAAAGTGATCGAGCTGAAGCATTTTGAAAATCTGCGGAAGCTCCGACCTGTCGACTCTGCCAGCAACGTGCCTGCTTTGAGGAAGCTGTACGACCACGTGCAAAAGAATCGGCGAGGACTGGAAAGCTTGGGCGTTGGAATTTCTTCTTATGCGGCTATGCTGAATGAAGTGCTTTTAAAGGTGATACCTGGCAACATTATTGTCGATTACTTCAAACAGCTGAGCCCAGCACCGCTTCCACGAGCAGTCAGAGTTCTTCTGCCCAGGACGTAGAATATCTGCTGTCTTTCCTGCGAGTGGAAGTCGAGTGCAGGGAAAGAACATTCCAGATCAGCAAGCCTCAACGAAGTGAGAAGGCTGACCGAGGGCCCAAGAAGCAGCAGTCTATTCCGACCGCTGCCGTCCTGCACAACAAGGCACAGCATTCGTCATGCTTCTTCTGCTCCGCCAACGATCACAGAACAGAAGAATGTCCGAGTGACAGCCCTTTGGCCGACAAGCGAACCCGCCTAGCATGTGACGGCCGATGCTTCAGATGTACGGCCAAGGGACATCTCGTACGGAGTTGCCGAAAGAAGGTCCGGTGTCGGACATGTAAGCGGCGCCATGATAGCACGATGTGCACCACTGACCCCGCTCGGATACCATCGGAATCGGCTGCAGGAATGCGACATGCAGCGATGCACGTCAACACGCGCAAATCAGCCATCCCGCGACTCTCAAGCGACGTCCTACTACAGACGTACCGGGCGTGGATTATGACTTCATCGCATTGATGCTACGTCCATGGAATTTCCGACAATGGCAGCCAGCGGACTTTCATCCGATGAGACGTCGTCTATGAGCTCAAGTTCGCTGCAATTGGCGAAGTCGGTCTGGCCGTCAGTGATTTCGGCCCACCTGGAGGTCCAAAGAAGAAGTTTAAAGTCGTCAGAGCGACCCTTCGCAGTCAACATGACAGCACGTCTGCAGAGGGTGAAGCCATCGTCGTGCCTTTCATTTGTGAAGACGTCGCTGAAGCACCGAAGGGCAACACGCTTCTGCAACGCCTGGTCGCCGAGGGGAAGCCACTGGCTGACACCATTGCTTTCCCAGGCATGGAGTTCAGACAAGGAGTTAGCCGTCTCGTTGGATCCGACCAGATCTGGAAGTTCGCGCCAAAAAACGAGCCAAGTACAGTGCGAAGAGACGAATCCTGCTTTGGTCGTTGTCAATAGAAGCTTAGGATGGACCTTACAAGGACCGTTATCTTTGAAAGAGGGCAATAGAAGCGAGGCGGTAGCCTGGTGTGTGTTCTCCGCACGGACACGCATGAGAATAGAGACCTCCCTTGCTCTGTTCGGCGGTTTCGGGAGGTTAGCACTGCTAGTCTCAAGAACTCTCCTAACTCGCATCCCGATGAAGATGCATTGCGCAAGTTCAAAGATTCAATTGGGTTGGTGAAAGGGCTCCATGACGTAGAATGCGATATGAGTGAGTCCACACCAGTCTCTATGGCTGACGACCGCAAGAAAGCCCTTTCCAGACCTTATAGGTTACCTCGACTACTTTCTTCAAACGAAGGCCTAAGACCCTACGATAAGTCTGTGAAGAAAGGGAAGACCGATGACCACACAGAAAAAGTTGTGGAGGGTCACCTTGAAACAGGAACGAATCTCAACTGCTCTTCACAAGGAAAGAAACGCCGGCTACTGGAACCCGGAGATGACCGTTGTAACCACTCCATTGACGATGTTTATAAGCGACTTCACTGTGGAGTCGGCAAGGCTCTCGCTGAAATACGCGAGAGTGACGGGGAGGCCACAGCCCGACAAAGCGTGAAGTTTTCGGACGTTGTGAATGGTGTTCACTTTTCATGCTGCAAACTGCTGCGACCACAGCGCTGCCAAGGGATGGAGTCGGCAAATTCCGGTAGCTTTTCTGGAAGGTGGACAACCGACGACAGTGTTTGCCAAAGACGGTTGCACTAAGACCCGACAAGTTCAGCTGGCGTGCGGTGGATAATTTGCTAGACTAGTGCAACTGTTGTGAGTGCGCTGTTGTATCTATGCCAGTGATTATTTGGTGGGCGCTGAGGATGTTGCGGATTTGCAATTTACCGCCAACATGGTGATGATGACAGAGGCGGCGAGAAGGATGTGGCACGTTTGCACGCACTACGGCGAGGGGCACGCGGAGGAGTTCGGAACGCGGCGCTTGGAAAGTCACCAGGAGCAACAACAACAACAACATCTATACTCGGTGACAACTTAAGAACGGCACCGGAAGTTGCCGCTGTGCCTTATCCCCATAGCCGGATGTTTTCCGCGCGGCGCAAGTAGGGCGTTACTGGGAATATTTTGAACATAGCGTGAACCTTTCCCGTAATTTTTTGGACTTAACATGCTTATAAACGACTCCAGTGACGACAAACAAACTGCGTGAGACAAGGCAGGCGATATCGCGCATTCATAGCAAACCCCTTTCAAAACGCGCGCGCACTGACGTCACGGGTCCGGCGCTTTGGCGGAGTGATACACTACATGAGGTGGTGCCGTTCTTGAGTTGTAACCGAGTATACCGTGCACGGCTTTGCGCCGCCCTTTTCACGGCGCGAATAAACACTGAAGATCGGCTTTCCCTTTTCGTAACATGCCCAACTGCCGGAAGTAACGCATTTAATGACGATAAGCCTATCTCGGGGCGTCTGTTAGCAAGTGTATTTAATGAATTTTTTGTGGATCAATTCGCAGGCTCCAAGTTTTTCCAAAACAATTTGCATGTCGTAGAAGAATGCTCCTGTAGAAATTCTACATTATTGAATCCTACAGATGAAAGCGAAGTCATTGCTACAATTCTTAATTTAAAAGATACGAACGGCTACGATGCAGAAAATATGCAAATTAAATTTTTGAAGTGTGTCGTAGACGTTTTAGAACTGCCATTACCTCATATATTTAACCTAATTCTGGCAAATGGAGTATTTCCCAGTCGCATGGAACTTAATAAAGTTGTGCTGGTATTTAAACGCGGTGCATCATGACTGCAATATCTTTAAAAATTATCGGCCGATTTCGATATTACCCGTTTTTTTGAAGGCGATTGAAAAGATTGCATTTGTAGGTTGTCTAAATATCTCTTGAAAAACAAGTTGCTTCACTGTTTCCACTACGGTTTTCGCAGGCATTGTTCTACGGAAACTGCATTACTTAAACAAAAAGAAACCATACTACAGAATTTTACCGACAATGTATTAACACTGGGAATTTACATTGATTTATGCAAAGCTTTTGATTCGTTGAGTCATAATGTTCTGCTAAATAAATTACAGACCTATGGAATTCGTGGTACTCCTCTTGACCTTATAACCACATACTTAAATCACCGACAACAAACAGTACATATCCTTAGGTATATTTTCATCTGAACTTGGATGCGTAAACACAGGAGTACCGCAGGGAACCATATTAGGTCCCCTATTTTTTTTCCCTGTATATTATCGAACGGCGCTGTATTGTTACACGCCCTAAAGTGAACCTTATATTCAATGCCGATGACACCACTCTTCTAATTGCAGGAAAAAGTACAACGGATATTGAAAACGTTTGTTAAGAATTATTACCCAGTTTTTAGAGTGGACAAATAATAGTCGCCTTTGTATTAATTCTGAAAAAAAAAAACGAAATGCACACTCTTAGGCCCAAAAATAAGATTGCCCCTGTCCCTAAACTAATGCTTGGCACAAAAGAGGTGCTGTAGTGGTATGGAAGTGGTAGGAGTGCACTTTTCTAGTAACCTAACTTGGGACGTTCACGTTAGCGAAGTTCACAAAAAAGTGCATAATAACTGGTATACTAAATAGAGCCCGTCATATACTACCCCCCAAAAAGAAGTTTTTAATTTACAATACCCTGTTTCTTCGTCACCTAACCTATGGCCAGTTAGACTGGGGCACAGCAACTAAAACGACTTTAAATAAGTTGCTTCTATTGCAAAAGAGAGTTTTAAGAGTCGTAGAAGATGTTGCATTTGCCGCTCACAAATGAGCTGTTTGATAGACATAAAATAATTAACGTTAATAGTTTGTACGACTTTCGTCTAACACAAGCATATAAAAATACAGTTAAAATCAACAGCCCATTTTATGCTGAGTTATCCGGATTAGGAAAAAAATGGTATTCTGTACAACACGTGTTTCACAAATGCATGGTACACGCCCACCCCAACAAAGAACTATGGCTTACAGTCATTGACATTTAACCCACGACGTAGTCCTTTTAAATAAGATAAATTTGGCTGAAGTAGACCTTTTACTCCTTTCCAAGCGAAACTTGCGAGCAATATTCCTGTAATTTTAATCTTTTTATTTTGTTCTTTTAATGTTTATTTTTTTTTTAATTTTAGTAATTTAAATTTTAATAAACCGTTATTCTTTTTGGAACAACTATGCTCGGTTGCGGCATCTGTGTACCCCGCAATTTGTATTCTGAACGTCGTGTGATAACTGTGTTTGAGTGCTGGATTAAAAATTGTGCATCTTTCCCTTGTAGTGTATTCTTGTAAACTCCTATTAGGTTGTTAGGCCGATGTTGTTTATATGGGATGGTTTTTTCCATGATTAAGAAAACATGAAGCCTGTTCTTGTTTTTCATTATGCCTGCCCTGCAATTTGTATATAACCGTCAAGTTTCCTGTTAACACGTTTATAGCGGTTTACGATTCAGAATTTACGATTGTGGTAATATCGCGTACGTGTGTCTTTCCTTGTTTCGTTGTTTTTTCTCTTTTCCTACACTTTTTTAAACAATCGCAATTCCTATGGTATTTTTACCTGTACACAGACTTTCTAAGTGTTTTTTTTGTTGGCACGACAAAGTCGTGTCGCCAGTTTCTGTCTAATGTAGGGACAGCTGCCTCGTCAAGCTGCTATGTAGTGCAGCTTTTTGTGACTTCCCCCTCCTTGTATGCGCAAGGAAAATAAAGTTTGATTTGATTTGATTTGGTTTAATAGTTATAATAGCGTAAATGCAGATAATTGGTGGAGCAGAACTTCGGAACACACTCAAAAAAGAAAATTAGGAAAAATAATAGTTTTAACAAAAAGGTATTCACAAAATTAGGAATGTGCATATTATACACCTTCTCCAAGGAACGAAGACTGAAATAAAAAAGCCTGTAAAAGAAGAAGGAAGGAAGAAAACTTTATTAAGAAAGGATGGCCCGAAGCCGCAGGGGAAGGGGTAGGGCAGGAAGGACGCTAGTAATGTCCAGCCATCGACGCCGCACAGACAAAGCTCCAGAGTGCTGCCAAGGTGTCCTTGACACGCCAAGAGGGCCGAATCCACTCTTCGTAGGAGTGAACCTGTAAAAGAACATCGGTAATGAAAGTAAATATATAGCGGAAATGGGCAAACCATGTAACGCCGTACATTTTCACGAAAATGCATAACTGGCTGAAGTGACACACTTAATCGGTGTACTAGCATAAACGAAGATAATTGGTCGAACAGAATTTTGAAAAACCCCAAATAAGAAAAATAGAGAAAATAATAGTTTTACGAAAATAAAAATCACAGAAAGGAGCTTTGGAAACACGAATTAAAGAATAGCAACAACTGACCGACCCTGCACTGAACCTTGCATCTGTGGAAAAATTCATAATTGCTGAAGTAAAGGCACTTCGTTTCTATATTGGTAAATATGAATATTTGTGAAAATAAACAACAAACATAGAAGCAATAAAATAATCCAACCTTTTTGGCTACTCATAGCCATATCTGGCTGGAAAAACTTCCAACGTAGACAGGCAGCCAAGAATAGTACTTCAGTAAAGCTTGATGTCGGGCTAGTTGGTGTAGCATTCTTTTGAGGGTAAGTTGCGCTTGTTATGAACACTGTGACGGACACGGGAAAAAAACGTAGACTTTCACGAAAAGACGGCGCCGTCTTTTCGTGAAAGTCTACGTTTTTTTCCCGTGTCCGTCTCAGTGCTCATAACAAGCGCAACTTACCCTCAAAAGAATAGTACGCATTAGTAAAAAAATTTTGCAGATTTTTTTCTGGTCAGGTTACACAGAAATCAGTTAATTGGCAACGCTAAGAAATGCAAGTTATTAAACAACCTTTGCAAGTTTTTTTCAAGCACTTGCACGCAATAACGTTTCATTTTTATATTTCCTTGGTTTTATAGAACAAGTTCTTTCTACGCGAATTAGCTATTTAGGATAATAAGGGATTATTCTGTGTAATACTGGTGGAAGACCCCTGGCCATCCGGTATTCGTAAATAACATTTGCTTTACGAATTTTAGACCTCCCAAATAGGTTTGGGTATCTCAATGGGCCAACAGGAAGTAAATTACTCCAAACCATTTCGGCCATTTTAACTCTCCTAAATTGTAGCTTAGAAGAATGCCGTATTATTCACACGCCACTCCAGCCAAGGAATTTACAAGGCTTCAAGCCTCTAGGTCAAGTAGGGCGGGCTTGTCGGTTGGTCAGTCAGCTGTAGTTAAGTCTCTCGGTGGGTCCGTCACTTCTCTGTATAGATAAACATGTACCGCAACAGAATGCTCATAATATAAATGGGGCGTGTGCCCAAGAAGCTGCATAAGGAGTACCGTATATGCAACCGTCGCTTTTGATGAATATATTTGCCTGCGCCTTCCAAAAGAAGGCTCTTAGAATAGGCTGGTGTGTGATAAGCAGAGGGTCGTACTTCGATAACACCAGCGCTAAGTCACAGGTACTCAGATTATCACATTGTGAGCTACATTGATCAGAGCTTTATTACTATATGGTTTCACTTTGGGCGGTCGGTCATGCATTGCGCCTCAATTTTGCTGTGCAAATATGTAATTTCAAGCTGATAAGTCGCATCGTGGTAGAACCAGAATTATACCACCAATTGCGAGAATAGTGGTCTGCTTGGTGCGTTCCCGCCCCCAATAGCTGAGCAGTGGACAATGCAGATATTGTATCTGAGAACGACACCTATAGACAGAGATAAATCTCTTTAATCGCCCGGTGACGCCAATTGAACTAGCCGCCTCACCAATTGCTGCGCTAGATGGGGGTGAAGATGACAAAGGACTTCTCACACCCATATGACGGTTGGAACACAGATGAAACCCACGCGCACAACAGGTGAAATAGTCGTTTGAGCGACAGTTTGTCACACAGCTTGAAGCTCGCCTTTGGACCAGTGGCCTGGAGATTCGCTGAGCATTTTTGTTGCCCGACATACTATTCCTGTAGTTCCCCACTGCCCAAAGAGTTCCTGCAAACGTATCTGGGAGGACGCGACCGGGCAGGCGTAGAGAAACTTTAGCGGTGTTACGTTTGTTACGCATAAAGTGATTCAGGTTCATGTTTTTCACGCAAAGAAAATGGTCTGGCTCGGCTCGGCGCCCACGTCATCACGCAAGTCCAACTACATAGTCATTCCATTACGGTAGTAGTGCACGATGACGACGTAGAAAATGTGAAATGAAGCTGGAAAGGTGAATTCATAATGGAAGGCCTTGCGCCGACGTCAGACATTTTTTCGCAATCGGTGCCCTCAAAAGAAATATCTGCTCACTTTGCTGCAAATGTTGTCGAAAGACGATTGCCTTCTGCCGCCACTGCCACGTTACTGTCTCTCTTCTCTCTGACACCCATATTTTGCGCTGTTACTTTCCTGTCTCGATCCTCGCCCGATAAATACAGTGGAGTTCTGCTAAATTCAATCCAATTTTCCAGAGTTCGACCCCTTGCGCGACAACTACTGAAACCTTTATTTACTGTTGGACTTGGAATGCTTGCGCGAACTATAAGATCGGGCGATAGCGCTTTCTTTTTTGCGTCAAACCATTGTTTTCACCAAGTTTTTTTAATGGCTCTCGGAAAAATTTACCACACATCACTTTTTAATTAAACGAACACTGCCTAGTACCAGCTATGTATGCGTTGATGTTGTATGCATTGATTGAGTACCAGTGAGCTACGCATTGATGCTTTGCCTCAAATATTCCTGATGTTTTTCTTCGCTCAACAATATTGACAAGTATGAAGTGGTACCCGACTTTGTAGTTTGAAAAGGTTTTGCCTACATAAATTTCTCATTCTAGTATTCTGTTAACCTTTGACCGGGTGGCTGGAGCGACGGACCAACAGACAGACAAGAATTTTTTGAAATAGCCCAACTAAGACTTCCGTCTTTAAAAACGGTTGTTGCATGGCGACGTCAACCAGAAACAGTGCGTCACTGATGCCAAAGACGTGACGCTTGATTGATTACGTACTAGGTAGCGGAGTTAGACAATGTGATTACGCATATCATTTTAATTTCGCCATTGTGACTTCCGGCAGTGAATGCTAGTGCTATTTCAAGTCGTTTGCCCATAGCTTTCAAGAACTCTTTACAACGAAGACGCCAGCCTGTGTTTTGTCGGGATCTTTGGTGTCCTTGCTGATTGATTGATTGAAAATATCTTTATTCAAAGAAAAGAAAAAAGAGGGAGGAAAGAAGGTGGCTATCCCAATTCCGGGATTCCACTGGTCTCCATCGCCGCTACGCCTCTCTTTACCAGCCATCGCTGCAGGCAGGGTCATCGCTGCGCAGGGTGGCCTCCCAGTGCCCCTTGACGTGTTTGTGAGTGGGTGTACTGTTGGTATGTACTGGCACGCCCACACTGTGTGGTACGCGTCCTCCCTCTCCCTGCAGTGCGGGCAAAAAGGTGAATATAACGTGGGGTACCAGCATTGTAGTCTAGCCAGTGTGGGTAATGTGTCTGTCTGTAATCTCCTAGAATGCGCTCTTCTTCTTTAGCTAGGCTTTTGTCCGGAGGTGGAAATGTTCTTCTGTTGAATCTCAATATGCTGAAATATTCGGCGAAGGTTACGCTCACCATGTCCAAGGACGGGGCTTGGTACAAGGGGGCCGGGAAAAGAAGACCTCGGGCTGTGGCATCGGCGGCCTCGTTCCCCATTTGACCCGTGTGTCCTTGCGTCTATATGATGAGCACATTTTCCGGTGGGCGTTTATGAAGAATTTGGTGAGTAGTTTTGAAGACATTACCCTGTATAAAGTTTCTGCAGGCCTCTTGTGAATCAGTTAAAATTATTGCCCTGGGGTTGTAAGCGACAGCTAGGGCGATGGCTGATTCTCTCCCCTGGGGGCGATTTTTGTCTTTAGGTTGACCGAATTTACAACTCTTCCATCCGGTGTCGTAACTGCCGCTACCATCTTGCCCTTTTGAGGTCCGGCGGCGTCCACATATCTGGTTGCTGTCCCACAGTCGCCCCAGGTACTCGGCCCTGGCTCTCCTCTCGGCGTTATGTATGGGATGCATTTCAATTCATAGGTATTCGACTGATGGTAATTTTTGCACTCACGTCTGGAGCGACATCTTCTAGTGGCTCTGGATTCCCGCCGGGCGTGGTGATACGTAACTGCTCCAATAGCCACTTTCCATTGGATGTTTGGTTTAACCGCTTAAGTTGGGCTATCTTCTGAGTATCCCCCAATTCATCCACTGTGTTATTACCCCCGGGCTCTAGAAGTCTGATGGTAGCTGTCGAGTTTGGAATCCCCAGGGCTGTCTTGTATGCTTTTCTAATTTGAATGTTTAGTTTTTCTACCTCGCCCTTGGTGAGTCGGAGGTACGCCGTCCCGTAGATGATACGCGATACAATAAAAGCTTGTACTAGCAGTGTAGCCGCCAGGTCACCAAGTCCGTGGTGTTTAGTAATCCTTCTTATCATCCTGAGGACTTGTTCTGTTGCTGCACCGAGTTTTTTTTAGTGCTGACATTGCCGCTGACATCGTTATAAGACTGATATGGTCGTAGTAAAAACGTCCCGTTTCCTCTGGAATCAGGCCAGTAAAGTGCAATAAAAACGCTTCCACTCCATAAACGAAAAGTGCAAAGCAAGCCTCAACCGCGTAAAGCGCACTCGGAGCGTCTTTATCACGGACAGTCCTCAATGTCAAACTCTGTAACGGATAATATTGCGGGATGCCAGATAAGCGGGAGTACAACAGGTCTGCCAAGTCACGTCGCTTATAGACATTTACGTCACGCAGCTGCTCTTGGAAGGCCACTTGCGCAGCACCACAAGAATGCGTTGGAATATCCCCAGTCATAAACTACCCAGTCGATGTGATCGCTGGGGTTTCAGCCGCTTTTTGCGCCCCTCGCGAGATATCAAGATTTAATCGCTTGTGGTATGTATTGGGCTAACGAGTTCGATTAAAATTTGCCAAATTTCAAAACATCGGAATTCATAAAAGAATTTTGATCCGCGCATTAAAATAGTGCTGATAACCACTTTACTACATGCAATCTGTTCGAAAACCGCCGGTCCCCAAAAAACAGCCTGGATGGAAACTTAAGACTGAAGGAGTAGCAGCCATAGAGGTGCACTGTTTCGAAAAACGATAATTCACGCGCTCCTGTTGATAGCAAAGAAACCATTACTGGCAGAAAAGATTAGTCAAAATATAGTTTAAACAAATTTCCTGCAAATATAGGGGTCAAAGTAGCTTCATTGATTGTTACTGAAACGTGGTGCGCTTATGCACGCGTGGAGCAGCCGAGGAAGCAAGATGCAGAAGAACTTGTCACTGGGAGAGTGGTGAGTACTGAAAAACACGGTTTAAGCACTACAATAGGTGCACACAGAAAAGGCCAAAGAATTCGATTTTCGTGCCTTTTATCTGTTCGCCAATTTAGTGTGTAAACAAATTTTTTAAGCTGATGTACGGGTTTTGCATTTCCAAAGACTCTTGTGGAACTGGTTGATTAATTATTTAATGCACTCTCGTTGTTCTATTTCAGCGTAGCTATAGTAAGATAGACCCAGAAAAGGTACCGATCCAGTTATTTAAGCATACAGCTTCATAGCTGGCGATGGTATTTTGGTAGGAATTTACTGGTACAGCAAACAAACAAGGCCTGCTTTAGCAAGGGGGAGCATGGCCGCGGAGAACAGATGACCCAGTTCTTCCTCTGAAAGAACCCATTGCAAGGGCTACGGCCTTCGTGAAGACTATGCCCCACTGTACAATGAGTGTATTATCTTTTTTTAGGAGCAACAATCAATTGACAAGACAGATTGTAGAAGCCGCCGAAATGGCACGTCTTGGTGACGCATGCGCCAGTATGCCGTTCCTCAGTCTTTCAGACAAATGACCGTCGGTTATCTGTTCTCCGCGGTGGTGCTCCCCATGCGGTAAATCCCACCTTTTTTGTTTGCAGTTTTCTATAGATATGATGGTTATCTTCATTATGGGCAGTGCCTGCTGGTTCCCAGGTTTTTTAGCGCAACCCGGCTAGTGTGCGAACACTTATACATGGTGTGCTTTCCGGAATAAATCATCAGTTGGAAGTAGCGCTTGTACGTGTAGCCACTCTCTTCGTCTTTCGTTTAATTGTTTGCGCAGTAAGCATTAATTCAATGAAGCCTACGACACATTTATGGCTGCACACAAACGCGTTTATTTAGATAATTTAAGAAAATCATTGATAAAAAGACCGCAACGGACGCAAGCTTTGGATTACTGAAGATTCACTGCTGTCGTCGTGGCGAGATTGCTGACGTCCTTGGTCTGCTGCCGTGAAGGAGCGTCCCAGTTGGCGGCACTCTTCGGCTCACTTCGCCATTTCCGAGACTGGAACACATTCCGAGATGTCGGGGCGGTAGGGCAGGATAGTGTCAAGTAGGCAGGAAGGTTCACGACCGTAAAGCAGGAAGAATGGGGAGAAGCCTGGGGTTGTCTGCGTGGCCGTATTAAACGCGTACATGACGAAAGATATAACTAAGTCCCATTTCGAATGGTCGCGCGCGCCATGGCAGACAGCGGACGACTGTGGTTCAGTACCAGGGATCGCATGACAACCTTCAACAAGATCACTACGGCCTATACGGCCTACAGGACGGCCAGACGCACGCTACCGCCGCCCTGCAAGGGGCTCAGCCGGGAGCAGGCCGTCATATATACAGGCAACTACAAACAAGAACGATCCCGAGCCCAGCGCTCAAGCACAAAATGCACCCAGAAGCACACTCCGACGACAAGTGTAGGGTGTGTCGAAAGGAAGTAGCAACGCTCAAACACATAGTTCGGGACTGCATCAATTTCCCAACGGAGTCAGTATAAAAGAAGTTACCGCCGGCGATGGAAGAAGCAACGCGAGAAGGAAACCAAGACGGCCGTCCAGCGGGCCATCATGGCACTCGCTCGTCAGGAGCCTGGCTGGCCGGAAACGGCCAGCATGGCTCCGGCCGCGGTTGGCCTCCGGAAGACGACGTAGGCCGCGTCTGAAGTCTGCATGCAGACTTTACTGCTGGATCAATGTTTTTTCAATCCAATCGAGTGGGGGAGGGGGTATTTTTGGCTAACGCCAATGGACAAAACTCAAGACTGACTAGCCCAGTTGCTACTGCAAAGAAAGATCTCTGTGCCGAAATTTGAAGCTTGTGCCAATATTTCCTAGCATAAGTCGCTTTTTAAAGTTTGCGAAATAAAAGTTCTAAGACACTAACCTCCTTTGGAGCAGTGGCATAAAAAGCATTTGATGAGGTCCTAAGTGCGAAGAAAGGATTCGGTTAGGTCGATATTGTGACGGTGTTCATTCGCTAACATTGTCATCACATACGCTATAAACCTTCAAAGAGACCATAAAAACGAGCTTGCTACTTCATTCAATTTGAAAAACCAGGCAATGATAGCATACTCAACCCTGTTCCAGTCACAAAAGTGTGTCTATAACCTCCACAAAAAAGTGCAAGAAATATAAAAAAACTTTGAACTTCACGCTATACGACGTCAGCAGTGACGGAGTACAACGAAACAGTAAAAACAGTTATGGGTGCGTTGAGATCCTATTGTCGCCCAAGTGACACGATCAAACAAAACAAAAGAGCTACCCCACCACCTACCCCTACCCCGCCTTCACCACTACAAGAGCAGAGGCACGTTCCTTGACAGTGGCCTCCAGCCACTGCCAAGCACAAACCCGATTCTAGGGCTTCCTAAGGCCTCCCCAAGAAGTGGATGTGGAGTTCCCGTTTCTTCTTATCTGTGCTGTATAATTTCCAACTTATTCTTTTAAGTTTTCTGTAAAATTGGCACCGTTATTAATGAAACAAAGCAGCCTTTCGAATAAGCCAAACTTGTATTTTGTTTTCATGTATCATTTGAGTTACCTACCCTGCGAGATAGGGGCCTCTGCCTGGTGGAAGTTGTACTTAATTAAGTGAAAGCTTTAACAGCCTAGTCAGCAAAGAACGTGATCTCAATGTTGGTCAGTGGCGTCTGTAGCAGGTTGCTGAATTCCCATTGTCTGCCAAGCGTTCTATAGCGCGTTCCCGTGCCTCAAAAATAAAAGAACAAGGTCTTCGTTCCTTAGACAATGCCTGGGCATGCTTACCCAAACCAGGAGAGTTATACAACGGAGAGTTCAAACTAACACTCTTCCTGACCCCGCTTGGTTCAAACCCAGAAAAAACCGTCTCCCTCCGCATCACGAAAAAACGAAACCTGATCAATTCTTGTACTCATTCGCAGGAAATTCTTTTACCCAAGTACAGGAATATAAATATTTGGGCATAACTTTATCGAATAATATAAGCTGGAATTCGTACGTTTCTAATGTTTCTTTCTCTGCCTTTCGTAAATTGTGTTTACTTCAGCATAAGCTTCGAGACGTTCCACCTAGTGTAAAATTACTTGCATACAAAACACTAACACTAATTAGGCCTTAACTGGAATATGCTTGCGCTGTTTGGGACCCTCACACAACAAATATTAACTTGTTAGAAAAAATTTAAAGAGCTGTTCGATTTATTTATTCTAAATTTGTCACACATATTCTGTTTCCGAGCTGATGCGCATCAACGGAATTCAACCACTCGAGTCCAGAAGGCAGTTTCTCCACCTTAAAGGAGCACTGACACCAATTTTCGGTGTTAATATTATTGCACAGTTCCCTTCCTTCACTCAACAGAATACCGTGGCTGAAATATGAGCGGCCTGCGACGCGAAGAACATAGTTCTATTGGATCGCATTTATCGCGCCGACGGAGCAGCGCGCGGAGCGGCACTCAGCAAATGGACATCAGCGTGACATCACTCCAGGAGAGGAAAAAGAAGTGACGCGACAGCGCTCGCCAAAAACTCGTGACGTCACTTCACGCGCGCGGCCCCACGAGCGGCAAGCGGGCGCAACACCCTCTCAAGCGGGCGCCGGTGACGTCCGCACAAAGCGGTGAGGTCAAACCGGGAGGCTGTCATATGCGCCGTTCGGGATGAAAGCGCGGGAATTTGAAACAAACGATTATCAGGCCTGTAAATGTAATTAACTATCGCGCGCTGAAGTATTTGAAGTGCTGTTTCAGGTTCGCCAGACCATTAAGCATCGATAAAAGCAATAAAAGTGTAACATAAAATTTTCGTGTCAGTGCTCCTTTAAATAGTTACATTTATTTGATCACCGGAAACTTGCTGTGGACTGGCGTCCCCTTTTGAAACCACTTGCTACTCACCGTCCTCATTTCCATTTTCTGCCCTTAAGCCCAATGTTTGCTTTTACCAATCCGTGTAAATTTTCTTTTTTCCCCAGCACTATTATTGACTGGAACAGTACACGCGAACATTTTCTTAAAGGGGTACTGACACGAAATTTTGTAGCTTCGGAGATAGGTTGGTGTGAACACACATACATCATCTGCAAAATATCAGCGGTGAATACAGCCTAGAAAATATTTAAAATCAATTTTAAAGTGTGCTAAACGCAACCGAGCAGCCAGCAGAGGACCTCGCGCAATCGACACCCCCTGGATATTTTGTAAATAAACAGTTTCCAAACACGTCACGAGTTTGTGTTTGCCGCTTTCGCACTGCCAGCGTTTTTCGCCTGCTCGCCGCTCTAATCGAAGGGCGGAGCTTCTGCTCTCGAGAACGAACGACCCGATCGTTGGCGGCGGAGGCGCAGTGATTTCGTCGGCTCAACGGGCAGGTAACCGCGACCAAAGTTCTACAGCGATTCCAGGCTCTCTATTTCTACTATTTTTTATTTACATTGGACGCGAAAAGTCCACTGAGCGAGCCGCACGGTCGCTGTGCAGGCGGCGGCCACGGCCGCGAAGTGGCGAAGGCTGGCGTAGGTGGCTCGAGTGATAGCTTGTTACCGCTGCACGAAATTGGCCCCAAGTCACAAACATGGTAGCTTATATGAAAAAGGAGTTAATGATGCGATGGCGGGTTGCATTAAAAATTGTCATCTGCACCATCCACGAGAGCGGCAATCGAATATCCGCCGCAGTGCTAAGCCGAACACATCTGTAGGCGGACCGGTAGGCAGACCGGCCGGCTGCTCCCGGGGCGCGTCTTGCCACCCACTGTCTCGAGCGTCGCGCGTCGTTCTCTAGCCGCGGAAGCATTTGCACTCGCAGCACCTGCGTCACGTCCACGGTCGCTTTTACATGCAGAGCATTTCTTTAACTCACAATGTCACCCGTCCGTTGGCGATCGGCGTCCGCAGCCAGCCAGCACGTGCGCCCCTTCCCCGCTCCTCCTCGCTCTCAACAACAGGTGCGGGCGCGCATGCGCGTGCTCCGGCGCTGAAAGACGCGTTGCAGCAGCAGGTGCTACCTCCTCTCCCTCTACTGCGCGCGCTAAGGCAGTGGCGAAGCGTCAGCGTCGAGCGGCCGATCCCGAGCGTCGAGAACGAGAGGCCGCCGCCAGTCGTCAGCGTCGAGCTGCGGATCCATCGAATCGAGAGCGAGACACGGCTTCGAAATGTCAGCGGCGAGCGGCGGACCCCGCGTTACGAGAACGAGATGCCGCGGTCGGCCTTGTTGACGGAGTCCACGACGTACGCCGCGCACGCGTAGTGGTCGAGGATGATCTGCAGGTCCATGTTGGAGTCGAGAACCCTTCCGATCCACGGGTTGAACGCGTTCACGCGCTTCTCGGCGGGGATCCTCGCGTGAAGCACGCGCGGACACGACGCGCCAGCCCGCAGAATCTCCGAGTACTCCTCCCCGGACCGCACGTCGAAGGCGCGCAGGAACTCGTCCAAGCTCGCAAACTCCTTATGCTCCAACGCCTCGTGCATTTCGTCGTACTTGGCCTTCAAGCACCGTCGACGCACCCGTACGACAACGACAACTACAACTACCACCGCCAACTACCACAACCTACGCCACGTGACCACCCCCAATGCTCTGCATTTACTCGTGTCCCTCGCGCGGGGGCATGCGGCGGAGGTTTTTTTGATTAAGCGGCTCACGAGATCAGTACGTTGGGGCATTCCCAGAAACTGCAAGCGACGCGGATTTTACACTGCAACGGCAGCTCTGCTCTGCGATATCCCTATCCCTCTGGTGGTCACGTGGTCAGCTTTGTTCACACAAAATCCATCGTTTCGCGGCACCCGCTGAAACCGAAACTGCGACTGGCCGCATTGAAATTGCCTCCAATTATACAACCGTCGCACGCTGAAGCAAATGAGGTTTCTACAGGTCATAAATAGGTCACTCGCTACTTATCGTAAAAAAAAAACAAGACGCAATTTTTTTGTGTCAGTGCCCCCTTAACTCTCTTGGTATGTTACAAGCAAATGTTTCGTTGTGCCTGGCGACCTGTGTTTGATACTTTCGTTGTTTCTGCTTTTGCTGTTTGTATTTTGTAACAATGATATTGTAACCACCTTATGCCCCTCCTGCTTGGGCTTCCATAGCCTGCAGGATGTTCTTAAATAAATAAATAAATAAATAAATAAATAAATAAATAAATAAATAAATAAATCGGAACTACCCCACTCAATACCTGCCACATGTAAATTCTGCCCTAACCATGTAACCTCATTCTAAAGATCTTGTGGGGCGCACATAACTCCGCCCTCCCACCTTCACCCACTTCTCTTCCCC
This sequence comes from Haemaphysalis longicornis, assembly GCF_048455015.1. Classification (NCBI taxonomy): domain Eukaryota; kingdom Metazoa; phylum Arthropoda; class Arachnida; order Ixodida; family Ixodidae; genus Haemaphysalis; species Haemaphysalis longicornis. Next base: position 189,815,819 of record NW_027526445.1, read on the forward strand.
TCCCTGAGCTGCGGGAGAACCTGACGACTAGTGCTGGCTTGGATGCCCAGTAACTCTTGGCGTCCAGGGCTGAGACAGCAAGGTCGTCTCATGGACTGAGGGACCAGTCTCACATCACATAACATGTCGCATCGCTCTTAAAGGAGCCATGAAGAGAAAACATAAGTTTGGTTCATTCGAAAGGTTGCCTCGTTAGAACCATAACGACACCACTTATAACGCAAACTTCGCTCAAATGAGCTACATAATTAGGAAAAAAGGAAATGACCATGCGACCCACCAGCTCATTTTCCGCAACAGAACCTATGATGTCACTCGAGAATGCTCTGCGATTGGCGGAGGCCGGCAAAAGCAAACGCATGTTAGGCAGGGCTTACAGTTTGCATAGCGAGCTATATGCCCGTGAAACATACTGCACATTCTTTTTATGACAAAGAACGGTGGAGTAAACGGTTGAAGTTCCGAACGAACACGCAAGCGTGTGCGCCAGTGCGTACGAAACTACCGCCGGCCGAGCTCGACATCTCGCCGTCGCGCAGACGAATTTTCGGGTTCGAGGCTCTTAGGGGCCAACGAACCGTCCCAGCACGCACAGCCGCGACCTTGCTTGGTATCGTAATCCCTTGACAGGAGGTTGGCCGTCATATCGCCAACCAGCAAAGGTAAAAATATAAACGAGGGGAGTAAGGAACAGCAAGCAGCGACGAGATAGTGACAGTCGTCGCAGTTTCGGAATGGTGTTGGCTTGCTGCTATTGTTAGGAGCTCGTTTCCAGTTTACAACCACTGAAAACTTCAGTTTGTTCGAGTACTTTACAATGAACTTTCGTTGCTACGTTTTGAAATGCCCATGTAGTACGGGCAAATCGTCGAGGGAGTGCGACATCCCCGGTGAGGAGATCTCCTTTCATGTGCTGCCCAACGACGAATCTCGGCGAAGCAAGTGGCTACGTTTTGTGAACTTTGCAAACGGAGGAGAAAGAGAGCTAAAGGAAGTACGAGTGTGCTCGCTTCATTTCCGAGGAAGTGATTACGGCAGGGACCCTTACCTTAGCTCACTCCTGGGACATCCTGGCGCTCGTCGCCGACTTCGTCAAATTGCCGTCAAAGCGCTCTGACCTTGGGGGAAAAAATGTCGTAAACACCGCGCATTGACGCTCGTATCTTTCTGGTCGAAGCAGAGAGCTCGCGCGAACGGCTTTCCATACACGACACCGGCCAACTGGCATAAGCGATACTGCTACTGAAATTGAACTATTATTAATCGTAATAAAAATACGGCACATACGTACCAGTCTGTATTCGTCCGTCGCGACGGGGCTGACGAGGCAGCGGTGCCGACGGCAGGGCGTTCGTCTGTTGTGGCTATCGCGGAATGGTCGCTTTCCCGTCCACCGCGTATCCACAACTCTTGCCGCTCGTGAACTTAGAAGCATTGAGCGTTCAAGTGGTGTGAGGTTGTTAAATGCAAGCCCGAGCTCCTCGGCGAGAGTTTTGGTCTCCGGATCAGGCGATTCCATGACTAGGGCTGCGGGTGCACTAGGTTTTGCTAGTATTTTTAAAATGGCCGCCGTCTCGGTCGACTCCCGCGTGTGGGTGCTATATGGAGTCGACATACTAAGTATCTGTTTCAGGGACCGGCTCGTATGACGCCATTGTTAACGTCACGGAATGTGCAATTTTAGCGGGAGATTTAAAATTTTGGCTTAAATTGCCTTATTTCTCAGTGAATAAAGCATCATTTGCTTCCGGGAAAGCGATTGGGGCACTATGAAACACCTAATCTTTCGAATAAAACAAACTTGTTTTCTCTTCATGGCTCCCTTAATAAAGTTATTCAACAATAATAACCAGATATTGCGACGTATAAGTGGCAGATATCCATCATCTTTTATCGTGAAATTGGGCGTACTATTAACTAATCTGCTCAAAACCTGCATTCAAGTGACGAGACGTGTGGGGCTGAGGTCTAAATTAATGTTTTTAAGGGTGTGGGATATTGATGGCACCCGCGTGCTAAAAGCACACACCAGAACATTCGTTTTCCAAGGCGTTTTGCTTCCAAGACACGTGAAGTTTTGCTCGTAGACAAAACATAGGTGAAACAGTTGCCGCACAACTTTCGCTTAATCAGCGTCCCTGAGTAACCTCTATTCCATGTTTCAACTAGTACGTCAGAATTCAGCGCTGAAAATTCAAATTTTAACCAGCACAGTTCGCCGCTTTCTGTGCCTGCGCTATTCGCTTTAAATAAGCTGATTGAGGTACTGGTTACACCCACGATTGCACGCGGAACAAAGCAGAAAACGAATTCTTATTCACCTTCAAGATGAAGTTCGTTCTTTCAGGGCGACGAAATACGCTTTCTTCAGTACTGTCGGCCCCTGGTAGACGAAGGGGATATGCCAACTCCGGGTCCCAATAAACGTATCAGCCAGACTGGCTCTGCGCCCTTTAAAGGAAGCAACGAAGCTGTGTGCCTACTTTTTGCTCCGTTAGTTTTTGCGCTGTTATACATCTTGTGCCTGTCGGGTATCGCTTAGACGCGAAGGTGCCTTCCGATAAAGTGTCGTAACTGCCAGCTCGCTTTTTGTCGTTATCTGACGTTCCCGTGATATCCGGTGACAATAAGTGCTCGGAAGTAAAAAGACCCGTGATCCGTACAATATGTACTCACTGCGAAAAGGAGACCCGACCAAACCATCCGCCTAACGTCGTCTCCGCCCATTGTGCAGGACTCATGTGCAGTGTCGCATAAAACAAACATTCCAGGCCACGTACAGGCAATCGCGGGTAAGTAATTTTACGAACAGTTCTTTAATACTCGTATAAATAAATAAGTAAAAAGACTAGTTCGCTTTATGAGCTCCTCAATTTTGTGTTTTATGTCATCAAGGGCCCTATTCTCGACTGCACAAATTGCCGGCAATTCAGGCAATTTTCCGGAAGTCTTTTCTGATTGGCTTTCAATTTTGGTCACGTGCTTCCGGTTGACACAGCGGTTGTGTGTGCTGTCGTCATTTTGACGTTTCATGTCGTTTACGGACACCAGTTCTGAAGTTTGCCTTATTTCTCGTTACTAAAGGCGCATAATTCTTGGCCGGCAATGAAAAACCAGACTAAATGCAGCGGACATGACAACGTAAGCCGGTCTTTGCTATTCAACAACAATACTGCTTGTAACACACACTCCCTCTGTGATTGGCTGAGAAAGCGTGACGTATTTTAAACAGTTGGCGGGAACGATTACGTCATGCATTGGCAACTTCAGCCTGCGTAAAAGTGACGTAATGCTACGTAACAGCTTGAAAATGGCGGCTGTTTTTGTCGCAAAATACAAGCAAAATAGGGAAAAATATTGCCCCGGCTTACGGCGCCGCGAAATGTGCGGCAATTTGCAGCAGGCGCAGTTTCGCATGCGTGCTGTTTAAAGCATGTTTCCCACAGAAACAAATTATAGTTTCAACTGCTTCCAAGTCAGCGATCATAGAACATACAAATAACATGCAATATTTTGCTTTTATGTTTGGCAATGAAATAAAAATTATTTGTTTGGCGTAACCGCAACATAAGAGGGCAGTACAAGCCTCTCCATGACAAAGAGAACCCAATGCATGGCATTTGTCCATACTTGTCCTAGTAAGCTGTTGGGTCACATGATCGAACTCAAGAGAAAAATAACAATGAAAAGTGACTATTTAGTTCATTACAGCGCTGATTGCAGTGGAGCTTGACGAATGAGTGAATCGGCGACATCGGTGCGCTCCGCGGTTATCAGATGTAGCGCTTCGCTGCTCTTATGTGTCATAGAAGCGATGGTCGCGGCCGTCTTTTTCTGTGATCACGCCAGAAACTTGTAACATAGCAGCAGACGATGGCGTGGCGGCGGTGGCGGCAGGGAAGGTGATAACGCAACAAAGCTTGCATTGAAGCAGAGTGCCCAGCTATGTTAATAAAAGCGATTGAAAGAAATAAATAGATACGGTAAAAAAATTGTGTGATGTTCTTTAGCTCGACATCCGCCTTTCGCTCGCTTTTGGATCAACGTTACTCGATCGCCTTGTGGTGTTGACGCCAAATTTGACCTCCACAAATGTGTTTTTCTTGTCAGCCTCAGCTACTGTCTTAATTTTTATAGTACATGCCAAGTGTTTTTATATCTTTCTTGTACAATATTTGATACCTTGGTAGCGATCTTTATGAGTGACTCGTCAAATTACACTGCATGTCGTCATAGCTATAGGTGCAGCACGTCACTGATTGCTTACGTCGTGCTTACGCAAAAAAACATGGGCGAAATGCCGGCAATTTGTGCAGTCGAGAATAGGGCCCCAAGAATTAACTTGCGCTGGAGAAAAAAAACTACCGCAGTGTAGCACTTCTGTGGACGATCGCAAACTTAGGGAGCGCTCTTACAGCGATGTTTAGTTTTATATGACAATTTCAGCCAAGCCATTCGTTTTGACTGGAGTACAACTTTGACATTGATGGGCAGCAGTTGTATATCGGATATTTAGGCACGTGGCACTCTGCTGCAGTGCTTTAAACTAATCTGATGACGAGAACACAGGATGCACAGGAATAGACAAATAAAATACGAACACGAAAACATGAACCGGAACTCGCGAAATTAAAACAAAAATACTGCTCGCAGAGGCCCAATAATGATGCACTGTTGGTATATTTGGAAAGGCACGTTTACAAACATAGTTACCGTAATTAAGGCACGCGTCATTCTGACATGCATAGAAACAAATCGCGCTATTTGTGTGATGTGGTTCATATTTTTGTGTACGCGTTTGCTTGGTCTATGACTGCAGCGTTTATAATAACAGGAAATAAAATAGACATAATAAATAAGTTCATTTAAAAAAAATTCGTCCACAACTGCTCGACTTGTTATCGCTTTTTCATAAACTTTATCACCACCCATTGCTTCATCAAGACTTCTTTTCTTTACCAGCTTCCTTTCTTCCTAGACGCGACCACCCTTTCAAAGTGAATAGTTTAGCATGTCATACTTTGAACTATTCACGGTCATTCGTTCTGCGTAGAATCGTTAGAATCGTTGACTGGAACGCATTGCCATCACGTATAGCCAACATCATTGATGCTGTTAAATTTATTCAACAAATGCTCATGGAAGTTGCGAACTGAAAACTAAACTATCGCTTTTTATTGTATAACTTCTGACAGATTGTTATTTTTCTACAGAGATTTGTTTGTTGGTGCTTCTTCTGAGTAGATTTTTACGCGTTATTTCGAGCTCATATTACATTTATCATATTTGAGTTCGCACATGCGCTGTTATTTTTATGTTCTATTTCTCCCAGTGTATGTCTTTGTTCGTATGTTTGTTTCTGATGCACTTACCAACCCTTATGTAAACCCTCCTGCATGAGGGCCTTTAGGGGTACTTTGAATAAATAAATAAATAAATAAATAAATAAATAAATAAATAAATAAAATAAAACCCAAGAAACCTAACAAAACAAGGCAGTAAAAGGTTCTCAAAGAGTATAATGAGCCCAGGCGTTTCGTTAACCCTGAAATGTGATAAAGTGGGGGCCGTTTACTTAAAATTTGGTTGCTATGGGAAAAAAAGCTGTCATTTTTTAATAAACATTGGGTCCAGGCTCACAACCCCGTGGTCGTGTACGATATGCTAATAGCAGCGCTCCCAGCACGTTCTCCATCTGCTGGAGCAGCGCCGTACAATTGCAGGTTTCAACGAATGCAGCATGGCTGCGCGACTGTTGCACGCCAACCGAAAGGAAAATTTATCGCAAGGATATTTTTCGATACACCCAATCACTCCTTTTGTAATTGCTTATTAGCAAGTTCAAATTAGTCATGTTGGCCTTATTAGTCCTTACACACGTTTCTGTGTAAGGTATCTTAGGGTAGGTTACATTACTTTACGCTCCCTTAGGGAGGCACAGAGGGAAAAAATTGGCCGCGTATCTGCTTCTTTCGTTGCACATGTCGTCAAAAGACGATAGTCATTATCGACTTTTGCAAAGTAAATGCCTCCCTTCGCTTTCCCGCTCACCTCTCATGTTGTTCCTCTTGCGTCGCGCTCCTCCCAAGGTAAAGACGCCAAAGGTTTGCTTAAATCATTTTAAATTTCCCGCGTTCCACTGCTCCAAATCGGGTGTCTCGATGCCAAGGCTGCCGTACGGCGAAGACGCGCGTGAATCGAGGCGCCCTACTTCAACGTTTATAGAACCGCGTTTCCCTACTCCACGTGCGTTGCAAGCAGAACGTGGAACATATCTAGTGGAACCTTTCGTAACTGTTGCCGGTTGATTCCTTAAAATGCCGCAAGAAGCTATAGTGGCGCGGGCGACAGCAGGCGACGGCGAAGTGAATTTTTTTTCTGGAATTGATGAAGTATTTAATTTCGCCAAAGTCAAGCATGTATGATGTTTTATAAAGGAACACTGCAAAAATCACTTCTGTATTAATTTGTTGTCTTATATTTGCGTAATGTCTTGTTGTTCTTCAGCAATGTTGACAGGTATGAACATTACACCGGACTTAGACGGGTAGATTTAGCTGCGACTATATAAGACTATTGCGCAGGCATTGTTTTACTTTGGCCGGGTGGCTGAATCGAGTCACAGACAGACAGACGGACAGACTGACATACAGACAGACCAAAATTTCTGGGTTTAAGTAGCCCAAGAAAGACTATCGTCTTTAATAACTTTATTGCGACAGCCACTTATCCTACACGTCGGCCCAGAGCCCGCAGGCTCTAGCAGCGTCTTTGGCCAACTGAATGGAGAAACATCGTTAAAACAATGAAGAAAGGCAGGTATAGTCAATTTTCGTGCAGGGCCGTACAGAGGAGGATAAATGTGGCACTGTTTCGAAAGAGACGTCATAGGCTTGCGCAACACGGCAAGGCCCAGCAGAACGAAGCAGCAGCTCCGCAGAGAGACAGTCCGCGCAGCGCCAGCCAAGAACGAAGTCAGTGGCGCAACTTTGACAACGGAATTTGGCAGTATACAAACATTGAAACAAATAATTAGACAAATAATAAAGTAAACAATGGTAATGACCTCGCAAGCAATGACGGCAAGAATGTGAGGAGGTATATTCACGTGAAATGCTGTTCAATGTGAGAAACGCCTGAATGAATTTCTTTAGATACGGTAGTCTTTCTTGGGCTACTTAAATGCGAAAATTTTGGTCTGTCTGTCTGTCTGTCTGTCTGTCTGTCTGTCTGTCTGTCTGTCTGTCTGTCTGTCTGTCTGGCTGGCTGTCTGTCTCTTTCTAGTTTTAACCTTCCGGCCAAAGATGAAACAATTCGTCACAAGACATATATGCAGGCAGAACCGTTCCAAACAACCAAAGCTGCAGGCGTTTCCATTATTTAGCTGAAAGGACACCTGAGGCACAGCTGAGGCAAAAGAGAAGTACTTTAGCGGTAGTACCGTACCCGCCTTCCTTAATTGAGAATACACGTCGGATTGGTTTTTTACGATAGCAAGTGAAAAAATAAAGAACGCGTTTAAAATGGCACAGAAATGGTCCAGCTAGTGCGAGGTAAAAGAAAGTACAAACTGAATTCAGTTTTCGCTCGAGGAAGTCCAGTGCAAGGTGCAAAAGACAAAAAAAAAGATTCGCGCCGTCCCAACAGATGGCACGCAAGCACTGTGAAGGCAGTGCTAGCGTGCATCTGTTTGTCCAATGCAGCTGAATTGCATTGGACAAAGCTCCATTCAATTCATCGCGAGAGAAGCGAGCTGGGAGAGAAGGCTGGGAGGGGTGCGAGCAGAAAAGTAGTGACGTGGCAGGAACGACAGATGACTATTGTCTTCCGACGACATTTGCAGTGAAGGAAGCAGATACGCAGCCACTGCTTTTGATTCAAATGAGCGCTGGCACGTCTCGTGAGCTCTGACTGGAAAGTGCTATCGATTTTGGCCATGAGGCGAGTAAATCAACGCAGGCTGATTGACTTGCGTCGCATTCAGCTTGTGTGTTGTCCATATCAATGAGTTGCTCATTAAAGGCTGATGTCAAGCCGGAGGGAAGCGCGCACGCGTGTCTTGAGTGTTTAATGAACAATAAACACCTTCCCTTATTAGTAGCAAATTGACCGTCCTCGCTGCGTCACCTAAAGGGTCATTCAACAATTGTTGGCTTGCTTTTTGAGTGAACGCCCTGCCGCTGCCGCCATAGCACATGGTATGATTGGACATTGTTACCTTACAGTGTTGCTTTTTCGCAGCTTGCGGGTGAAATTTATTATGCATCATGATCTTATACGCAGCTCAGATGGCCGAAGGCTTCCAAGAAGACACCGTTCGTGGTTTCTTTTGTCACATTTCCGAGAATATACCGGATTTCACTGAGCGTAAGCTCCAAGTACTGCACGAATACATGAAGTCAGTTGGGGCAACATCAGAAGAGGAGCTGTACAAAATTAAGGAGCAGGACCTTGTCGACCTTTTCGATGAAAATGTGGCCGAAGTGATCATGCGATACTGCCGCGCAAAAAGTAAGTACAAACGATCTGTTCGTGTGCCTGCAACACACAGGTATAGGCCAGTCTTTGTAAAAAAAATGGTAGCCTGTCCACTCCGTGGATGATGGCGAGGGTGCCGAGTACCGGGACTCGAAATGATATCCAAGCTGCACCCCGAGTGACATCCGATTTGCGCCCCGACCGTAATTCGATTTGAACTGTGAATTCCACCTTGATTATTCCATAAATGAAACTGCAACTCACGGCTCAGATAGAATTTCGCTTGATTTTCGCTTGATGGTGGTGTGCGCACGGATGGACGCGGACGGACATTGGGAGGTCCTAAGGTACTCCGCACCGTTACAGGCGAGGGAGTAAGCCGTTTGACTCTCGGGTACTAACTCACGGTCGTAGCCGAATGGGTAAGGCGACTGACACCAACTCTGTCTTGTCTACCAGACACGGGCTCGAATCCTGCCGGTGCCTGTGTGATTTTTTGCGATTGTAAATGCTATGCGCGCGGACACGGACGGACATTGTGCGGTCCTAAGATACTCCACACCTAATAAATGAACGCGTTCGGGCTGACATCCTCCCTTGGATCTCTATCGTTATTACATCTGGCGTAGCATACTGGGCATTTCAGTCCGGCTAACATCGCCAGATTTTCTGAGGGTCGCTCTCTCTCGTTCACTGTCGTTCTCTCTCTTTCTCTCTCAGCTCGCTTTCGTATATAAACATGCCCCTACATTTTGTAGGTGGTATGTTAGCATACATTTATTCCGTGTAATGAAGCTCACTATCAGAAACAAGATCTGAAGCCTGAAGGCACTCCAGAGCTCTTTTGCAGTGCAAAAAAATATTTACAGCACAAAAGCAGGCTGATAGGATCTCCTACCTGGCATTGCTTATTTAGGCCAGTTACTGCAGTACTAACCGCCAATCACCACATGCATACATGTTCACTTTGACTGCACAATGGCGTATTCTTATGTTATTACGCGAAATTGATGCAATTGTGTACGTTGACGCTGATTAATTGCAGCTATGGAGGAAAAACTTTGGCTCTAGTTGCTGATATTTGCACGAGTGCAGCGTTTTAGTACCGAATGCAACGCATATTCATACTTTGTCTTTATTTATTTATTTATTTATTTATTTATTTATTTATTTATTTATTTATTTAAAGAATACACTGAAGACCGTCAGAAATAACGCGTTAATACATTATCACGTTATAGCCGGGAATGAGTATTAGCTGTGCTACGCGGCCGTTTCAAACGTCTTCCTAAGGCCTTTGAGCGAATTGTATATCGAGTGTCTTATTGTAAATACAAAGGGCGCACTTGTGGGTGAACTCTCAACTGTCAATTGAAAGTTACCGTGTAGCACAGGTATAAGTCGTGTTCTGAACTCCTCCTACCAACTTGCCAGCATTACTCATGAAAAAAATATATTCTACATTTACCGTCTCCAGGGAATCTTTCTTCCTCCGCGTAAATTTGGAAACGTTGGCTGGGATGACGTTCTGACAGGTCCACACGGTTGAATAGTACCGATTGCAACCAAATTTAGCCGACACAAGCTGTACGTGAAGAAAAAAACTAGGATGAGAAAAACGTTTAAGACTGCCTAAAAGCACACTGCCAACAGAAAACAAGTGAGAAATCATGGCGGTAGTGTGTGCCAGAGTGGCAAACTGCTCGTAATTTTTTGTTCCTCTCTTTCTCTAAACAGTGGAAAAAACTCATACTTTGCACCTCAGGTAGGTATTCTGAATAAGCACATGAATTGAATGACGAAGTGGAACACAAACAAGGGTTCAAGAAAATATTTCAGTGTGCCTTTAATGCTGGAAGCGCCCCACAGCATTGACGTCGGGGCATACCATGCTGAAAAAGGTCCTGTGTAAGCAAGGAACATCCATCAGTCTGCCTTTATTACATAAGTTTAGCACACAAACCTCGAAAAACGGGCACATGGATTTTAGAGAGAGCAGTTAAGCACTCCTAAACCAAATGGAGCTAGCACCACTGGTCACCAGTGGCTTTAGCTCACTTGCAAGTTCGGCTTCAGCAGTTGACTGCCATGGTCCTCTGCGAAGACCACCTTGAGCAAAATACAGAGGGTACTGGGCGAAGCCATAATTCCCATTGTCAACGTAGTAAGAGCTCATGTTGGTCATTGCGAATGGGAACAGAACGTTTGTCGGAGCGCTCTAATGTACGCAAATATGCTAAGGCCCCGCCGTGCCGCCACCGCTAGCATGATCCGATCATTCAATGTTCAGTTTCGGTTCCTTCTGTAACTCCGGAATGCATGTTAATTACCACGGGTAGACCAGACGAACTGTGTTACAACTGTGGCTCTCCACGCAGATATGCGTTCACTTCGCGCACCCTGCGAGCATTCTTTCAGCTTCATTGGCGCCTGCCTACCTCGCGCCTCCAAAAGTTTAACACGCGATTATAGCCTTCAATGTTAAGTAGTGAATATGAGCATTCCAAGACAGGTTTCCTGAATATACGATGCTTAGATGTTTGTATTCTTTTGCGACACGCAATGTGGTTCCGGCCATGGCGTAATTTTAGATATGATGCTGTTTTTTTTCGTAAATCGTATTAAATTACACTCGGACAGGAGTCACCATCCGTGAATCACACCAGGAAACAACAGAGTTCGGATAATTTTGCAAATGAATGGTGTCAGCTTCACGGGTAATGTCACGGTAAATGCAGCAATGATCAGCGTACAATCGAACACGGCTTGGGATATGATCAGAAACAGCATTTATAAAAAATGAGAAAATGCAGGCGCCCCAAAACAAAACCCTTGCGGCACTCCTGAGAAAGCGCCAACAATTGATGACTACACCCCATCAAGAATCACGCACTGCTTGCTTTCAGAAATGTAGGCTTCGATGCACATCGGACGTGCATTCGTATGCCAAGTGAACTAAGCTTTTGCAGAAGCAACGCACGTGGCACGGAGTCGAATGTTTTTGAGAATGTAAAAATATACGGTCAACCTGAAGGCCTGCATCAGTGAAAGCTGCTGTGTCGTGTGTCAACTCGACCAGTTTTGTATCACACAACATAACCGCCCTGAAACTATGTGGCAGTGGAGAAAAAAAAGCTATTACTGTGTAGGTGATTTATTATGTTTGTTTAAATGATATGTTTTAGTGTTTTAGGGGACGCACTTATGAACAAAATAGGCGTGTAGATACACCTTTTTGTTTTATCTTCGCTTTTATATGCTGGCGTCACGTTGGAAATTTTCCAATCAGGTGGGAAAAGGCATTGTTCTAGGGACGTTTTGTATATACGGGTTTTATATACAAATTTGTATAAACGTTTTATATATGCAGTAAGGAGTAGGCTCAGAGTGAATATTTAATCTTTTCTAACAAAGGGACGACGCCACGTTCAGAAATCTCTGTTATTTATATACGGAAGCGCGCTGGCATTCTGGTACTATACACTGGGAATGTTAACTGGCTGCGAGAAGACAGACTAAGAGCGTGTAATACAGCCTTTTGTGTTATCACAATTTATCCCGTACATGATGCCAGGAAAAGCGGACGTTGAATTTCGCATACATTTAACGTATTTCCTCACTTCCTTGAGGTTACTTTTAAGTTTGAGCTTGGTCCGATGGTGTTAGCAAAAAAAAAGCGAAGAAAAAGGAAACTACTCTGGCGCGAGTCTTCCGGCACGAACGACGCGCCGAGCCTCGCATAACTTCGCGCAGTTGTGTAGGCGGAGCCAAGTCTCGACTAGCTATGACGTCACGGCCGATGCGGGACATCGTGTCGCCGCGTCGACGAGAGAGAGAGAGAGAGAGAAACAACTTTATTGATACTCAGGGATTGGGGCGTCCAGAGGGCCGTCACGACCGCCAGTGCCCGGGTGGTCACCAAGTCTTGACTCGATGCCTCCGTGTCGCGTAGCGCCTACTCCCAGAAGGAGGGGGAAGGAAGGTGGGGAATGGGGTCTGCTGGGAACTCGCACAAAGAATGATAGTGTGTGTCGAGGGCCCCGCAGGGAAGGCATGTTGGGGAGCCAAAATGAGCTGAGTGCGGTGGGAAAGGTATGGGTCTGTAGGACGCGCAGGCAGTGAGCTGCGTCTAGGGTGAGTTGGAGATGCGGTGGAGGCTGTGCAGGAGGCGGTAGTGAAGGGTGATATCCCGGTAATGCATGAACCCAGCTGGGCTACCGACAGAGGCACCGCGTGTAGGCGTAGATGAAGCGGTGGCCCGGCGAGCACGTCGGCGAAACACACCGCTTCGTGACTCCGCGCCAAGCGCATCGTTCAGACTGCCGCAAAACATGGCGAAGCCGAAGAAGTATGTAACAGCTGAGGAAAAAGAAGAGCAGCGCGAACGCCGTCGCGTCGCGCTGCTCTTCTGAGACGGCTACGGCCCCAAACGGCAGGGAAGAGTGGCAGTGTACTCGTGACGTGGAGTACCCGCGGGATTTCCGGCAAAACGGGCACGGATTTAAATTTATTTATTTATTTATTCTCAATACCTCTAAATTCCCCAGTGAGGGGGTAGTACATAAGGGGGATACATTTGCACATAAGAGTAACAAAGAAATCAGAGAGAAAAAAACAAACAAGAAGGGAAGTATTGAAACTTAGCACGCAAATATATACACACATTGTGACCTTGAAAATAACGATCATGCAAAAGTTCATACATAATAACGATGAAAAAAAGACCCGAATACAATACAAATGGCTCAAGTTCTAACGCGAACACAATGTACAACTGATCAGCACAAGAACAAAAAAAGGAAAATGCAAAATATAGGGCGAAAAAAGAAATTAGCGCATCTTTCAATTTGAAAGAAGGGAAACGAAAACACAGAATGAGAGCAAAGCGTTAGATTAGCTCTTGGATTAGTTCCTGAAATTTTGCGTTGTCTTTTTGAGAGGAGATATGTGATGGTAGATTATTCTATTCGACTATGGTACGTGGAATGAAATACCGGGCAAAGGCAGATGAGTGGCAATTTGTGCGTTTAACTTTCTAGGATTGGTCTCAGCGAGGGAAAATGACTGGAAGTGGCTCGAAAAAATCACCGTGAAGTGACACATGGCGATAAAGCTGATGGAACAGTGATAGGCGGAAAATTTGGCGGCGATGTGCTAGATCCTGCAGTTCGGCGCGACGTTTTAGTGCTGTCACGCTAGAATGACGTGAAAACTAGAATAACGGAGAACTTCCAATGTCAGGCCCACAAATTCATAGGTGGCGCCAACGGCCGGTTCCAACGCGAATTTTTGAGTACCGAGTTTGGCGACAGCTGTCGCGTCTGGGAAAGAACAGTGCAAAGCCTAACAAAACCTAGCAAAACTTAGCCAAACCGGAAGAAGCTACGTCGACTCCCAGCTCCGCTGTTTCTCTAGCCTTGCACTACTATAGCAGGCAGCGCCAATTTTTTTTTATCTGGGCTCGCAGTTCTCAACTGAGACATGGTTTATGCGCCACCTGGCCGCAATAATACGTGAAGGAATAAAAGAAATACCATGGCGCATTGATGTCTAACGATGAGCTATTAAATTGAAACTTGGAAAGCGATGCACCTAGTTTACGCGAAAGTGATGGGTAGCCACCTTTTTCATTAAAAAAGACACGTTGCGTGGTTCCGCAGAGCAACGATTCTTAGCTCCTTAAGAGATGTTGGTGGCAGCAACGTCATGGTTACTGATTCCAGAAACTGTGTCAATAGAGGACACAAGATCAGGTTCGCTGCAGAAAATTCAATCGAGTATGTTCGCACCGTTTCAGCCTGTCGCGATGGCGCTTCCACAAATAGAAATAAGGAGTGGGTCTTCATCATTTCACTGAACGCAGTCATAGGAAAAAGATTGTGTGTAACACGGGTTTCAAGAACTTGCATTTTGCGTGCAGGAAGTAAGAATCGTCTTCAAGAATTACGTGGGTGTTTTACAGACTTAATAGGTGGTTACATAAAATGGCTAGCTATACTATCCTACAAAAGAGCAAGCACGGAACCACCATGAACATTAGGGTCTTTCCTATGAACGGTATAAAGAAGTGGAAACATTTTTCTGTCATTGATTGCGTTATCCAGCCATGATTCTGTGACAACGACTGTGTGCGGTGTTCTTAGTTGTAACAACGAGGAGAACTCCACTCCATTGTTTTATTTTTTAGGCTTCTTGGATTTACTGCAACACAGATGGAATCATGTTTGATGGATGACATCTTTTTATGGGAATCGGCATTCGGTAGTAACTACCGGGTATCGGGTCACGGTACTGCTTCCAGCAATGTATACAAAGGTTTATTTGCCAACTTTAGTTGATTATACTGTAGCTAGAAAAATGCGCCGCGATATTTTGAACCAGCTTTCTAGTTTCCAGTCGAGTTTTACTGGTATAGTTTCTACTTAGCGCGAACTCGTTACTTTTAACCTTGCGGCAACCGGAAGAAAACTGTCTCTGAACGACAAAAACTTCCCAAATGCGGGCCTCGCTTTTGACGGTGCGTAATTCTCCAGCCTTTGATCTCTTTCAATGGACCTACCGCGGTGGCTCAGCAGCTAAGGCGTTGTTGTGCTGAGCCCAATGACATGGGTTCGATTCCCGGCCGCGGCGGCCGCGTTTCTGGTGAAGACGAAAAGCCAAAACGCCCGTGTGTTCGACATTTAGGCGCACGTTAAAGATCCCCAGGTGGTCACAATTAATCCGGAGCCCCCATTACGGCGCGCCTCATCGCCTGTGTAGTGCCGGTGCGTCAAACGCCAGAATCAATCAGTAATTGGAGCTCTTTCAATGGCACCAGTACTGACAGAAACTTCTAGTTTTTGCAAGCAAAAAAGAAATCACCGGATGTTCTGACTCAGCCCATGTCTCATGCATTTAGAGCATCTTGAAGGCCATGAGTCATGAGGTTAATTCTTCTACCTCTGCTATTTAGGTCATCGCGCGAGTGCCGTAATTTGGCTCACGTGTCAGCAAGGGGGTCATTTTGGGTGAGGTGTTCAGCGACGCCATCGCTTAAAGGGGGAACGTTATCTTCCCCGAGATTGACATTTTCTGCATTTGTGGTAGCTTTGTTAATGTGGTAGTTTGTCGGCACAAAATGAACGAATTTCTGAGAGAAAGTTTGTTGCTGTTGTATTGCCGGTATATTTTCATGATGAGAACTGTTGAGGAAAGAAGACGACGAAGAGCATAGGATGGTCACCATCAGTGGCTAGAGAAGAAGAGGTGGAATAAAAGGCGTTCTGATTTGCGTCATGGCCCGGGGCCCAGTTCCTCAACATTTGGTGCCGAAACCCGGGAGGAACCCGGGAGAAACAGCCCAGTGGACTGCCTGACGGCGCAGAGCGTCTCCAAGGCTCGCGAGGCCTGGGAAGCTCCTCGTTGGGATACTTCGTGATTCCCTCATCTTGGAGGCGCCTTGGGCGCCTCCAAGATGAGGGAATCACGAAGTATCCCAACGATGGGTCCCTCCGAACGACACGCAGAGTTCCACTCGCCTCTCCAGTTGCCTTTGGAGAACCTTTTGTCCCTGCCAACGAATCGCTGACAGCAGTGACCCTAGATGCAACCACTGAGTCTTCGGTATGCGTCGTAAACTGTGCACGTTGTGTCACGCTGCAGCCGCAGAGCGAGCTCATACCACAAGGAAATGAAGAGGCCGACGAACTAGGAACAGAACCCGTAGAGTGTGACTAGAGAGATGGAGCATTCAGTTCTGGCTGCTCTGGATTCAGATAGTGCCGTCGTGAACACCAAATCGAATTGTCGCAGGACACGGAAGGTTAGGTACAGGTACAGAGGACAACATATAAGTGCTCGAGCTGAGGTCCCTGCTTTAACGGCAGCTGACTTTCAACAACAAAGAGGGCAACCATTTTCAAGAAGGAGGGCGATGCGGACTACTGTTTACTCCTACCGACGGAAACGGCGACCACATTACGAGGAACCAAAGTCAATCCGGCATTGCCAAGAACCGCGACCCAAGATAGCCCACTGGATGAGTCCGATGCCCTGGATCCAACTTTTGACGGGCTTCCGTTGCCAGCGTTTAACACAGCCGTGACTAGGAAGCGACACCACACCTCAAAGCACCGTTGGAGAAGAAAGTGGCTGACGGGATGAGACCTACCGGACGAAATGATCACAACTAGAATGCTGAACTGGCCGTCATTCATTTTTCCGGTGTTTCCTACACAGGTTTTCTGCATGCCTTCTCAAGAATTATTGTCGCGGACGGGAGTGTGTTGAGGAAAGAAGACGAAGAGCATAGGACGATCACCATCAGTGTTTATAGAACAAGAGGTGGAATAAAAGGCGCTTTAACCGATGCCATGGCCCGGGACCCAGTTCCTCAACAAGAACTACACTTTGCACGTCGGCGACCTTTTAAGCGAGTGGTGAATTGGAACAACTGCGGGCCTACAGCTTTGCGTAGATATTACTGGCTTTTGCTCCTTTACAGTGGCAGCGAAAGAATGGAAGAGTTGATGCTTAATATTCTGCACGTTGCCGAGAGTGTGACATTTCATCTGCTTAGCCCTCTGCTTCACGACCAGTAGTAACACGTGACACAGTACTGATGCTCACCCCTTTCTCCACACTCTTGTGATAAAAAGCGTTGATAGAGTTCTGAATGGTCTTAAAGAAAAACCGTGCGCGAAAGATTACGAAGCCTACAGTGCGTAAAGGACAAAGACCCCAATGACATTGACCACGCATTTTAAACAACGGATGGTCGAACCATTGCGTCGTGGGCCAGTAACCGGTATTACTTTTTCAGTTAGGTTCCGGCTGGTGTTCCATAAGTTACCAACTAACTAATTACCGTACTTTCGTAATTCCAAGCACCCCCCCCCCTTCTTACAGAAAAAAAAAATGGGAAAAAGTTTGCATGAGAATCTAAGCACCCAGTTACCCAGTTTTCTGGAATAGGATGAGTGAAGCGTTATTTTATGATACGAATAAAAGCGAGTTGAAGCTTGTGGCCGTCCACATTGGTGCAGTCCCTATTCCAGGACCCCATGGTCAAGGCCGCCGCTCTCGTTCGTTGAGCTAGAGCCCTTGAGACTCCAGCCCCGAGCAATTGAGCAGGGCTGCCTACCATGCCTCTTTCGTAGGGGAAGGTTTGCGGGATAACGCAGGGTTGCTCTGGCATGCCCACACACCATGTGGAAGGTGTCTGACACCTCCCGACAGTGCAGACACCGCCCACCTGTTTTAGGGTCGAAATGATTTGCTACTGCAGGGCATATATCTGTATTCGCCTGCAGGCACCGCATTATTCGCTCATCGACCTCGCTCAGACCCTTTGTAGGAGCTTGGCAAAGCCGGTGGTTATCGCAGTAATGTTTAACGATTTGTCTAAACCGCAGAAGTGGTTTGCTAATCTCCGAGCCGGTAGAGCATGAGTGAGGCGCCCGGGGCGTAAGCCTCGGGCAGCCGCGTGCACGGCCTTGTTACCTCTGAGACCCTGATTCCCCGGAGACCGCGCAATTTTTTTAGGTGCGGAGTCTTCGAACGCACCACTCGTTTTAAAATACTGTAGAACAAGGGTGGTACCTTGCCCACTAAATAGTTTTTGCAGGCTCGGCGAGAGTCCGTGATTATAGTCCTTTACTTCGGGTCCGAGGCGGTGAGTGCTATGGGGATCACCTCGGCTTGCGTGGAGTTAGGAGCCCGATAGGAGAGGCCATCGACTTGCTGGTCCTTGTGAATTACAGCGGCTGTGAAGAACCGTAGAGGCGATGGTCCTGCCACGTCAACGTAGAACATACATCGCCTATTTCCGTGTTCCCTTTCCAGGGTCCTAGCCCGTGCTTCCTTCTTGCCGTGCTTTTCCATGTCCCGTGGAAGTGGATGCACCCAGAGCCTGTGCCGCCACAACTCTGAGAGTTTGCGCGTCTCCTCTGGGGTGCACTCATGTTTGATCTGTGGGCGATCAAGCAAGTGGCACCCCGACGCCGTCTGTGCGAGTCTCGTGTACTGATTTGTCAGATGGACCTCTTTCAGCTCTTGACATGAATTGAGTACCCCCAGTGCCGATAACCTGGTATTGGAGGTAGCCACTGGGAGGGCAAGGGCTCGTTTTGTGGCCTTTCCGTTAATGACGTTGTGGTTTGGTCCTACGTAGGTTAGGCACGGAGAAGAGGATTCAACTGGTTACAAAGGCATGGCGAGCTGGAGCGCGTCACTGCCCCGTAATTCACCACGCTTGTTGGATACGCGTTGTATCATCCGTCCGACCTGTTCTCCTATTCGCTTCACTTTGGCAATGGTGGTCTCTGGGCCACGTTTGTTGTGAATTAGCAGACCCAGGATCCTGATTTCTTCCACTTCTCTGATAGGTCCACCTGTTAAAGAGAGGTAAAGCATTGTGTTGTCTTTAGGATTGGCTTGAGTGGGCAAAAGCTCTGATTTATGGGGGCACATTGGAAGCCGCAGTCGTTAGCATAGCTTCCGACAATGCTGGCAGCACTTTGAAGGCGGTCCTCCATTTCCCCAAGGGTGCCTTCTGTGCTTCGGATTGTTATTTAATCGGCGTATAAAGGGCATGTTGTATGCCATTTATACGCCGTGTCACGTGAACGGTTGGTGGGGTGGTCTTTACCAGCTCGGAACAGTGGACACAGGGAAGCCGTTGATGTGTTTAACATAATACACATTTAGTGCACACACGCAACCACTAACGCAAAGCACTCAATAATTAAACTACACACAAACGATAAACACTCAAACCTCTACAATCCCAAAATACAACTCACATACGAATCCCTACTTAACATCTCAATATACAATTCAAATCAAAACCCAAAAGTCTCTACAATAACGTCCTACACTAAGTACACTCTAAATACATTCCTTAACCAAGTTCTAATTAATTCCTCTGGTACCACAACTCCTCCGTTGTGTTCTACAACTATGTCCCTATAATGGACTGGCCTACCCCGCTGTCGTCGGCGCTGACGTGTCTCACCCGTTGCGTGGCCGCGACTCGGTGGTAGCCGTCTTCTCGCCTCGGTGCCGGCGTTCGATGCGCGCGGTCACTCCTTGGACGGCGTGGGCTCCGCGCGTCCTCACTTCTTTCCTCTGTGGCTACCCCCTGGTAGCCTCTCTCGCTGGAGGTCCTTGATGCCGGCGTTCGACGCGCGCGGTCATCCCTTCGGCGGCGTGCTTCCTCGGTGGCTACCCCCTGGTAGCCGCTGCCGCTGGAGGTTCCAGGTAGGTTCGGCACGAACGTCGCCTTTCGAGGCCGTCGAGACGAATGTCGACGGAGCGTGGACGCTGGCCGCTGGTGCCCGATCGATGCCGCTGGGGCCACGAAGACACAGGTTCGTGGTGCACCTAGGATGACGGTGCCGATGCGAAGTCGGCCCGCTCCCGCCCAGGCTCGGATGGCGTGGTAGATGGCCTGGCCGCGTCCAACTGGCGTAAGCGATACTGCTACTGAAATTAAACTATTATTAACCGTAATAAAAATACGGCACATACGTACCAGTCTGTATTCGTCCGTCGCGACGGGGCTGACGAGGCAGCGGTGCCGACAGCTGGGCGTTCGTCTGTTGTGGCTATCGCGGAATGGTCGCTTTCCGGTCCATCCGCGTATCCCACAACTCCTGCCACTCGTGCGCTTAGAAGCATTGAGCGTTCAAGTGGTGTGAGGTTGTTAAATGCAAGCCCGAGCTTCTCGGCGAGAGTTTTGTTCTCCGGATCAGGCGATTTCATGACTAGGGCTGCGGGTGCACTAGGTTTTACTAGTATTTTTAAAATGGGCGCCGTTCGTGTTTGATTCCCGCGTGTTGGTGCTATATGGAGTCGAAATACTAAGTATCTGTTTCATGGACCGGCTCGTATGACGCCATTGTTCACGTCACGAAATGTGCAATTTAGCGGGAGATTCAAAATTTTGGCTTAAATTGCCTTATTTCTCCGTGAATAAAGCATCATTTGCTTCCGTGAAAGCTCTTAGGGTACTATGAAACACCTAATCTTTCGAATAAAACAAACTTTTGTTTTCTCTTCATGGCTCCAGTAAAGATCGCTTCCCCGAAGTCCGGTGTCGATCAGAAACCCAATCGCCCGGACTCCGGTTGATTTGGCAGGAGGCTGGCTAGGCGATGGTGTTGAAGTTCTTGGAGACGGCGGTCGAATTGACGAACTCGAGGCGTTGAGGTTGATTAAATGAAACGAAGGGTTTATATGCGGCTATTTACACTGGGAAAACTGGGTACATGAATAATAAAGGAAAAACTGCAAACTTCAGCTAGGCGCTAGCTCCGAGTGCGCACAAATCACTCGAGCTCCACAACTTCGTCTAACTCTCCTATCCTCGGAGCGTACACAAACCGCACACCACGGCCGAGACTCTATCTCGCCGCAAGATCCGTCTAGTTGCCCGGTGCGGCGCTGCACCCTAAACCTCCGACGCGATCTTAACCTCGACTAGAGGGCTCCTAAATACCAACCTAGCGTTAACGGTCGAGACTCCTTGTCCCGCCGGGAACTGCCAGCTCAGCGCTCAGACAAGAACGATTTCCAACGGCCACGTTCGGCCTTATAAAACCTCGAGATCACCCTCTCTCGGGAACGCCCCTGTAGCGTTCGTACACGCGTATGGGAGTGCCTGAATTCACGTAGACAGCTGTCACTCAGTACGCCACGGAATATTCATTGAGGCGCCGCCACCTTCGGGTCAACGGCACGCCCGCAGCCGAGCAGGTCCGTGGGACCCCGCGGGGTGAAAATGAAAGACGGCGACAGTGCGTCATGCTGACCAGTGCGCGACACAATGGAGACTCGTGCGGAACTCATCCCGACGCGGTAATCCCACCACCCCCGCGCGTCAGGCAGACGTTCCCGGAATTCGGCGGCGCCGTCTGCTTTCTCAATGGGGGATTATCCTTGAGGTATGCGGTGGGCCAGACGATCCGTCTCCCGTGCGCGCCGTGACGAATTAGCGGCCGTTGCAGCGCAGTGTCGGCAGTGCTACGTCGCTAGACAGAGCGGCGGGTTCTCATGCGCAGCCCGGGTGCCCGGCCGCTAATCTCATAAGTGGACCTTACAGCTCCTTTAAGCGCACACTTTTCATTTGGTCTATGGAAAACCAAACAAACGTTCCTTCGCTGTGCGGCATACGCGAGAATTCGTCTTAACCGAGTTCATCATAACGGGAATTCACTGTAGTTTGTAGAGAGGGAACGCGCCGTGGTGGCACGAGGGCTAAGACGTTGGGCGTTTGAGATCAGGGACGCTGGTTTAATCTCGGCCATGGCTGCCGCTTTTCTGATGGAGAGGAAAAGTGCAAACCCCCGTGTTTGGAGATTTTAACAGAATTAAACATCCCCGTAGCCCTCCACTACAGCGCCTCAGCCATCCAGCTTTGGCGTGTTGAACGGCCAAATTTTGAGTTTGGTATACTTTGTATTGTAGGTTGCTTGGTAGTACGTGTTTGTAGAGTTATGATTCGAAGTGGAGGAAAACATGAGTGAGGGCTCAAGGCAGAACGTACAACGTTTGGATTCCGCGTCCGTTGCCATCTTAGCTCGGCTGCGGCCGGCTGCGTTCCCAGTTACTTGCTGGAGTTCGACCTACGCCTTGTAGTGGTAGTCGCACCGCTCCCACAACTCCTCATGAAGGGGGTGTGGGATCCGTCGACCCCCAAGGACGAGGCTCGACCGTCAAGGGGGGAGAGAAGCGACCATGGAGGTCTGTCTTTAATGGAACGTCAGGGGGAAGGGAAGACGAAGAAGCAATGCGTGCGCTCGTGCGCCTCTAGACATGGCGATGATGCCAGAGCACAGGGAGATTGACCTCTGTCCCTTCAAGACAATAGCTGGCCACACCAGGCCTATGGCGGTCGATGACGATGCGGCTGCGACCCAGAGATTCTACAGGGGGCATTTTTTGTAGCCCCATGCCGGGACACAAAAATCTAGAAGATGCAAAAGCACTCGGGTGGTGGGAAACTCTCATGCTTTTACGGCATTAAGGCGAGCAGAAACAATTCCCTCGCAGTGCATACCGGTTAATTTATTTATGACAGTGGCTCTTTTAATCAATACAGAAAATAAAGCCAGAAGTCTAGAACGTAAAGAAAAGCACAGGGAAAGTAGTTTGACTGTTTTCCGAATGACGGCAACCATTTTTGACGTGTTATTCAAAAAAGGGAGAATATGTGTACAAGAGGCCCAGAGGCCTTATCCGGTTGTCGCTCATTGTAGATGGAGTACGTGTCCTACTAAAAATTACCATCCAGCACCCTTTAAGACACGCTACGTCCGTTTCCTTACAACTAGCTGAAGCATCGGCCCAACGTTATCGGCTTTACTAAGCACCTCGCATGCTTTGATATTATTGCTGTATGGTCACTAGATGAACACATGCATCGTTGCATTAGGTTATTCTAGGAACAGAATTACAGATAAAATGTATTACTTGTTTTTTATTTCACCATCTGTACAGTGAGGACAGCCGCTTCCCGAACCAGGACCACAAGCGAAGCATCCGACGATGAGAACGCTCGGAGTGAGGAGCAGCTTAACGGAGCAA
The DNA here is from genome assembly GCF_048455015.1 of Haemaphysalis longicornis. Classification (NCBI taxonomy): domain Eukaryota; kingdom Metazoa; phylum Arthropoda; class Arachnida; order Ixodida; family Ixodidae; genus Haemaphysalis; species Haemaphysalis longicornis. Next base: position 189,838,862 of record NW_027526445.1, read on the forward strand.
GGTGCGTACAGGTTGTAACAGCAGAGCTGTTTAATCTTCAGCGTAGTTTGCTGGCATTCGCAAAAAACTAAACTGGAAAAATGGCGGCCGATTGGCTCTGCTAACCCTCGATATGCAAAGCGAAAACTTGGCTGAGCTTGGTTAAGTCTTGGTTACACTAGGTTAACCTTCGATTTAGCTGCATCTATTAGACTCGTCCAAAGCCTGCATTTGCCTCTAGGTGGGGCCCCGCTTCCGACGTTTTTCGAGCCGAGCGGCTCGCTCTTCTTCAGTATCAGACGCTAGCTTCGCGCGCTTGGCATAATGGACCCTCTCGGCTGATGCAGTTCGCTGAGCAATATTCTCCGAGTGGTCAGACACCGCTTGCGGACGTCTCACAGCCTTCCGCTCCCGCGCAACGCATGTAAAAGATGGCCCGGTTTGGCTTTCGTCCAAGCCAAGCTCGCATGCGCGCGGCGAGTCACGTGGTTAGGTTAGAGTGAACTAGAATACTTGGGTAGTGGAAAAAGCGGCGGCTGCTCCCCACGGCGACGTTGAAGCCAAACGTGTTAACCGCCACGCGTGGCGCTGGTGTGCCCCGCCCGAGGAGATCCCGAAGCAGCGCGCGTTGATCGACGTGCCGCTGGTGCCGCTATGCTGCTGTTCGGCTGTTCACGCTGTGTTTTGACGTTTTTTAACCGCTGCACATAGTCTTTTTTGTGTGTAATTACAAGCGGAGCCTTGCAGGCACTGCACTGATCCTTAAATGTTCTTGATTCTGTCTTTTATTGGTAATACGGACAGGGTGTTATGCGTGCGACGGTCTCTAATTGCAGAAGGGCCATGGCTTATGCAGTTTGAAAGGATTGTGCAGTATTGTGGGGTGGGACTGCACCCCTAATAAATTTATGTGATTGCTAGAAATATTTTATATTTGCGATTTGTTTTACCCTGCTTTTATTTGTTGAGTTCCTAACTGTTCATAATTATCTTACGTCTGCAAGACGTGGGCAGTACATTTCATGAACTTGTGCATTTCTAAAGTGCTAATTATTTTACGTTAATGGGTAACCAGCGTTCCAATGAACTGTGCACTTTTAAAATGATCGCGCGATAAAGTGTGCCATGTGGTGCTTTTCATAGAAGTATACGTACGGTTGCGAATGTTGATGCTTTTCGCCGACTTGAGTGAAGTTTTTAAAATGTATCGTGTGTGTTGCGTGAATTAGTGCACTGCAAGGGCCCGGGCCAGGTAGCATGCATTTTCTCGGGCCCGGGCCAGGCTCGGGCTTCAACAAAAATATTTTGGGACGTGCTTGCCCGAGCGCATGCATGCAGTGTCTTCGTGATGGTTGATGCCAAAAAGTTTCCGCATTTAGCTTAAATGAAAAAAAAAAAATCAAAGTGCGAGGCCACTGCGGCGCCGTTAAAAAAATTTCTTTCGCTGATACTATACTCAAAAAATATTTTCTATGTCAGGATATATATATATATATATATATATATATATATATATATATATATATATATATATATATATATATATATATATATATATATAGCAGAGAAGGAATTCTTGGCTACTGTTTAAATATTCAAAAACTTGGGTGCGACCACTTGGAAAACACTAACAAATACTTTATTTCGACAGTTTCGACCAGTGGTCTGGTCTGCTTCAGGGAAAATTTTTTCCCTGAAGCAGACTAGACCACTGGTCGAAACTGTCGAAATAAAGTATTTGTTAGTGGTTTCCAAGTGGTCGCACCCAAGTTTTTGATATATATATATATATATATATATATATATATATATATATATATATATATATATATATATATATATATATATACGATAGAGAAGTCAAACTGAAAAACATAACAACATTTATTCTAACGTTTCGACCGGGGGCCGGTCTTTTTCAAAGATACAAATAGTGCAGATCAGTTGGGTTTAAATACATTTCAGTTGTGGGCGGGGCAAGAAAAAACGTAGGCTCTACGCGACACAAAGAAGCCGCAGAACGTGGAAAAAAAAAAAAAAAAAAAAAAAAAAGGGGGGGGGGATAGATGGCTGTTGGAGTGCTGCCGGGGAACAGAGGGGAAAGGGGCCTAATGAAGGCAGGCGAAGCTATAGGATGAGAGGAAAGCATTGCAAGGTACTGAAGTCACCACGGGAAAGCAAGAAGGTGAGAACTAAGGAGGGGCTCGTTTTAGCTCGTTTGTTGACCTGTTTCTGGCGGCAGGTGCCAGGTAGGGCAATCTGCAGGGTGTGAGAGTTTCAAAAATACAGAAAATATGCAAAGAACCAGAGGGAATTGACTGGTGAGGAGAAAAGGGTGGGAGAGCCCAGAGGTAATTACGGATGCCTAGTGCAAGCGTTAATAAAAAGAAAAAAGAAAACGAGGGAAGGAAGAGGGGGATTGGGATTAGCGGGAGGGACGCGGAAACCGCAGAGGGAGGGGGGTGCGGGGATGAAAGAGGTTCGAAGAAAAGACCAAGCGACCAGGCGGGGATGAAAGAGGTTCGAAGAAAAGATTAAGCGACACGTGGTTTCACATGGCGTGAAATCGCGGAAACGTTTTCTTGCGAAAAACGTGGCAGCCGGCCACGAGGCGTCCACGAGGTCATGCAATGCAAGTACAATACAATGCAAAGTAACGCTCATTCAAGCTTGATCAAATAAATACTGAAAATAAATGGACATAAGGCAAAAAACACATAGAAAAAAAGGAGATATACAGTGCCACATGAACTTTTTGAAGAGCATTCACGCAAGATCATATTTCTTTACATACCCGCATACAGACACACAGAAAAAACTATAAACAGAATATCACCACAGAAAAGACAAGCGGTTTTATCTACCTGATAGCAATTGTTCAGTGCAAAAGGACACAAAATAATAATCATACAAATAAAGAAAACAATATAAAGCAAGGGGTACTATGGTGAAATCTATGTACATGTGGTATGGCAACTACACACAAGCAATACACTGACACAGTACAAAGTACAATATGTACACACAAAAAAAAAAGAACGTTTCTCTTTCAGAACAAAGTTTCTCAGTTGCTCGCTGCATCGGCCTTCTCCGGTGCCTGATTGGGCAGGCAAGACAATCGGCCTGTGTTTTCATTTATGCCGCTCAAGACAGTGTTAAACTTGTAAATAAGGTACGATTCACGGGCTTCACGATCATAATGCGTTTTGAAATTGGACTGAAGCACTGTGGCTGTGAATGCGTGGAAAGGGTGGCCTAGATTATTTGCATGTTTAGATAGGGGAAGGTGTGGTAGGGACTTTATGTGTGCTCGGTGGTTGTTGATTCTCATTCTAAACGGATTCTCAGTTTGACCAATGTACTGGGCGTGGCATATGGTGCATTCAAGAAGGTAGACAATGTTTGCGCTGTCACAGTCAAAGTTTCCTCTTATCTGGAAAGAGAATGAAGACGTGGTGCTGGTGGCGACAGAGGCTTTAGTCATCATGGGGCATAGTTTGCACCTAGGCTTATTGCAGGGTCCGCTGCCTGTGAAGCTGGGGGTGTTGACCTTAGATGACGTTACAATATCCCTGATGTTTCTCGCACGTCGGTACACGACGCGGGGAGGCTAGGGAAAACACTTCGCAACTTTTCGCTTTGAAGTAGAATGTTGTGGTGCTTTCTGAGTATGCAGTTTACGCTGGAGGACGAAGCGGCATATGTTAGAATAAGGTTGGGGGTCGTATTCAAAGATTTGGATTTTGAGTTAGTTATCAGGTGGCGGCGGTCCTGTTTCTCAGACTTCCTAATAGCATCACTGATGACAGACGGTGGGTATTGTTGTCGTGTTAGGTCATTAGTTAGTTGTTGACAGTTAGAGGCAAAATCAGCTGGGTCAGAGCATATCCTTCTGAAACGCAGAGACTGACTGTATGGTATGCCGAGTTTACAGTGTTTGACGTGGTTGCTTTTGAAATGCAAGTACTGGTGTCGGTCCGTGGGCTTCCTGTACACTGAGGTCACAAGCTTGTTGTCCGATATCCTCACTGATACATCGAGAAAGTTGATGGTAGATGCGGAATACGAGTGGGAGAATGAAATGCTCTCGTGGGCGTTGTTGAAAGCGGTGATAAATGTTAGAAGTTTCTCTTCCCCATGGCACCAAATGAGAAAAATATCGTCAATGAACCTTCGATAGAAAAGAGGGTGAAGCTGTGCCTTGCTTAGAAATTCCGACTCCAATGTGCCCATGAAAATGTTAGCATAGTTGGGTCCTATTTTGGTTCCCATCGAGGTCCCGTCGATTTGCACGTAGTGCTTATTGTCGAACTCAAAGTTGTTCAACTCCAAGACAAGCTTTAGAAGTACGCCGAGAGTTTCACCATCAATTGAATTGTCTTGGGCGGCATCATTGTATGCCTGGATGACAGATCGGATGCCGTCCGAGTGTGGAATATTTGTATATAGCGAGGCGACGTCGAGAGTGACTAGCAGGCTGTCTTCTGGTATAACTAGATCCATAATATCAGCCAGAAAATGGTTTGTATCCTTTACATATGAAGGTAGTGTTGGAGGAATGTCTTTGATTAATCTATCGATAAAACTAGAGATGATTTCTGTTACTGTCCCTATACCGGAGATGATTGGCCTGCCTGGATTTCCTGCTTTATGTATTTTAGGCAACATATAAAATCGTCCTGGAACTGGGCTTAAAACTTGAAGTGAGGCTGCAGTTTTTTCCGGAAGTTTTTTGTCTTTGACGAGCGCAATCAGTGTCTGGCTTACCTTGTTCTTAAATTGCGGAGTCTGATCGGTGACAGTTGGTTTATAGAAAGAAGTATCGCTGAGCTGTCTTTCCGCCTCAGTGATGTAGTCCTGCTTATTCATAATAACAATTGCGCCACCTTTGTCGGCGGGTTTGATTGTTATGTCGGAGCGCTCGCTTAAACCTTTTAATGCCTTTTCCTCTTTCTGTGAGAGATTTTTGTGATGCGGTGATCGATTTTTACATTGAGCTAGAATGTCGCGTTGTACCGCCTTGATGTAGATGTCTAAGCATTTGTCTCTTTGTGGGGGAGGAGTCCAATGGCGTAGTGATGGCAGCCTAGTGTCCATATTAGGGTCTTGTGATTTGCCATAGTAATATTCGCTGAGCCTAAGCGTTCGGGAGAAGTTCTCTAGATCCTTATAGAGTTGGAATTCGTCTAGTCGGCCGGTTGCAGGGCAAAAACTCAAGCCTCTTGATAGCACGCGTTCTTCGTCATCAGTGAGGGGGGTGTCGGAAAGATTTACTATGTGGCACTCTTTGAGCTGGGAGGGGTTCAGGTCAGGAATATTTTCGGGGCTTGCATGGGAAGGAAAAAAAGACGTGTCTACTTTTTCAGGAAGGGAAGTTATGCCGTCCCGAAGCAGCTTTTTCTGTTTTGTTAGAATTAGTTGGCGCTCTTTGTTTTCTGCAAACACTTTTAAAAGGTTAATTTCATGGGGCGTCAAGTCTACCTGGTCAGTGAGTTTTCGTTCCTCACTGAGGATGTGCTCTAGTTGTGAGTTATCGTGGTCGATAACAATATTCAAAAGTTCCTTGGATGCTTCATGTATGCATAGCGCCCACCTAGCCTGAAGCTCTCGAGACATGTCGGAGGTGGCGGCTTTAACGTAAATGCGGAGCCCTTTGGGAACAACATCACAACTGCGATAGAGAATGAGGGTACTGAGATGGCACTGATATCGTACTCGCTTTTCAACAATTTTCCTAGCCTTTAAAAAAAATTTTGACACGGTTGGTCTGTTCTGACCACAAGAGTCACCTGATAGTCAGTTCCTTCGGTTTTGGTTCACAACGGCCGAGAAGGTCTTTCGCAAGTTGTAGCGAGGCTCCGATGGAGCCTGGGATGAAGCCGCTGGGTCTGATGGAGCCTTGCCTGAGCTTTGGGCTGGAGACCGGGATGCTGCCGCTGGGTCCGATGGAGCCTGGGCTGAAGCCCGGGATTCTGCCGCTGGAGAGGCCGGTGCTGGTGGAGGAGAGGTAGGGGCCGGTTCAGCTGCTGTGTGGCCCGCAGAGTGCTGCTGCCACGTGTCGTCTGCGCTTCCGTATCCTCGACGTAGGGTCTGGTGCAGGTGGCTCGCCAGGATAGCCACACCCTCGAAACTTGGATGGAGCCCGTCAGCGGCTAGCACCCGAGCAGGCGGGAGCCACTGGAAGCCGTGGTCGAGGAAAAAGAGGCCCCTTGTCTGCCGGCAATGCCGGCGAAGAAGGCCGTTGAAGCGGGCAGCCTCCCTGTTGCATTTCCCGACGAAACGGCGGTTCGTTCCACCACGGCGGCGATTGATGGAGCGGGGCAGGATTAGGGTGGCATACACCCTCTTGATGCTGGGAAAGTCTCGTGCGATGACGTCCAAAAGGGTGCGATAGCGCCCGAACGCCTCTTCCGCTGAGGAATGGGCCATATCGTTGGTGCCGACATGTAGCACGATGGCGGTGGTTGTCGCCGGGACGAAGTCCAGGAGGGAGCAGGCGTCGACGATTTTCGTCGACGATATATATATATATATATATATATATATATATATATATATATATATATATATATATATATATATATATATATATATATATATATATATATATATATATATATAAAGCGAATCAGAAAATGGGAAATGAGGGGCTCTGTGAAATAAGACAGAAAATAAGGGTTGGCAGTTGTCAGGTTCGGTGACAATAAAAACTAGAAGAATAAGCTTTATGAACGAGACTGCGAAAAAGCGCTCGGGCGGGGCACGCGAGCGCCACCGCGCGGGGTTGACACGAAGTGCCTCACTCGGCGGCGGCCGCTTTTTCCACTACCCAAGTTCACTCTAGTTAGGTGGCGACCCTGCTGCGTCGAGCACATGCGCCAAGCCGGCAGCAGCAGCGGCGCACGCGGCCGTCGGCAGTGCTCCATAGAGTATACTTACTAAGAAACTCTATGCAGTGCTCGGCTCGGCGAGTCACGTGATGCGTTGACGAGGGTGCGACGCAACTGCGGTCAAATGGAAGACAAATTCTCAGCGACAGTGTAACGGCTCGACGAGATTAGTAAAACGTGGTTAAGTAGCGCGGAAAAGACGGGACAAAAGTAGAGACCACACAGGACTAGCGCTAGTCCTGTCTTTACTTTTGTCCCGTCTTTACCGCGCTACTTAACCATGTTCCAGTTCGAACCAACTAGCCCACATTTACGCGTTGACGAGATTAGTGAAGCTTGGCTTTAAAATACTACGGTGTGAGGCCGCCTAGGCGGAGCCAACCATCGTCTAGCTAGGACATCATCGCGCTCTTACACCGCTCGATCTCCGAGAACAGTCTGCCCAGCGTTCGTGGCGTGATCTCTTTCGTGCTGTTCTGCTCGCCAGTTGACGTGCGTTCGCGCCTGAAGTAGGAAGCACAGAACAGCTCGCGCTACAGACGCCGAGTTTGCGAGCAGGTTGCCGCCGGTTCTAGCGCGCGCTAATGCAGTCCACTTTGGGACACACCTGAAAGGCAGCGGACAAGACGACCCGGGCCTGCAGTCACGGAGGACTTTCAGCGGCAAGTTCGGAAATCCATGTGAGGTGCAAGAGCCGTGTCCCCGACGCAGGGAAAGGATGGCCAGGTCTGCTGTTTCTCCAGCCTTGCACCAGTAGGGCTAGCTGCGCCAGTTTTTCTATATTGCGTGGCGTGCTTCCCCGTAGTCGGTTTCCCCCACAATTTGTCTCACAAGGTATCGGTTTTTCATTTCGTTGAACATTGATGAAGCAGTTAATTCAGTTCGCTTACAGGTAGAACTACAGGAATGAAGCCCTCGCACGATAAGTCTATGGCTTCATATTTGTCAAGTAGGCAAGGATGATGCACGTTTCTGTCACCAAAACAAGACCTATTAGAGAGGACTTGCGCTCCTCAAAGAACCTAAAGAAACACACAAGCGTCGAACAAGCGTTCAGCAGAGTAACATGCACAGACGATCGTCGGCGAAACGAATGCCGCGGCGATTGCCCTGGGAGCATTTATCTTTCCTGGTATAAAAAGCTTCGTGAAGCCGCCAAGTTACGTCGAGAATACTGGTGATCAAAGAAGAACATTCTCGCCTAATGATGACAGCGCGATACACTCTCCATACCAAATAAGGTAGCCTACGCGGAATTCATAATGAAGGAAAGGTATTCGCTTCGAACACAGATACCACAGCTGGGTGCAGCCAGGGGGTGGATACTAAAGAAATAAGTAAACAAAATAGAAGGCATGGTTCAGGGCAATATTAGAAGCGCTCTCTGTTGAGTAGAGCATTCGGGAATTGAGCAAGATCACTTTAAAAAGCTCGAAAATTTATTAGGTGTAGAATATCCTAATCTCCGGCACAAACAGAATCCATAATAAACGGTTTCCCTCTAAAGGGCGTCTCTAATATTTTTGAGGAACTAGGACAAGGAACTCAAAAACCAAACATGGAACAAAGAATGAACGAAATTGTTATTAGCACTTTCTATGAAAAAATTCTGCTCTATAATTACCAATGAAGCAATCATATATTTTAATAATAAAATCTAAAAATTTAAAGAATGTCGATGAAGCACGCCTACTGTTAGTAGGTTAATCTATCATACAAAGGCCTTCATGAAAGATATCAAAATGTAGCAGACTCTTTAAACTGACAGGACGTCAAATTAATATGTAGGAGTCATAGAAAACCTCAATCAATGCTTATTCATTGGCGAACTCCTTGATCTCATTAGAGACAAATATATCAGAAAGGTATTGGAGAAGGTAACAACAAAAACAAAAATTTATTTCAACTGTAGTTCGATGCTCTAATGAAGAAAAAAAGGTCATACAAGAATTTACTGTAGATTTGACGATTATCACTATCGTAGATAATACTTGCTGAGAAAAAGAATTTTCGCTGAGAAAAAGAGATTCCCAGTGAGACTGTCATAACCACTCCGCTCTGCAAAGCGTTTCGGAGTGCAAGTACTTAGGGGTCATAATTACTCTAAACCTGTCTTGGTCCCGCCTCGCTTACATCTGCCGTGAAGCATTACAGATGTTAGGTCACCTCCGCGCCTCAAACGAAGGAACACCCTTTAAAACACTAAATTAATGTTGTACAAGTCGCTCATCGGCCTGTTTTCACATAGGCGTCTCCAGTACGGAGCCCTTACGAGCAAACGCAACTCAATCAACATCAGTGAATTACGAAGAAAGCTACACGATTTATTTTTCGCCGTTATGACCGTTGCTTCCCGCCGTTTTCAACCCCTTCGTTCTTGAATTGATGCCACTCACAGTGCATCGGCGCCTTAAAGGGGTCCTGAAATGCCTTCCGCCGATGCATGGATGTACATGTAACCAAATAAAGCAATGTATTAGCAATCTCCTCCTGCAAGAATTTTGTTAAAGCGATGAGTATTAGCTGAGAAATCGTAAATCAAAAACCGCGAATTATTGTCGCGCCGTATTTCCTCCTCCTTTCAACTGTTTCTTCGCTGTTGGCCTCCCCTCCCATGATGCTCCGCTCCTCAGCGGTGACGTACTTCCGCTATTGCGCTCCCACAGACTGCCGTCTGCTACGGGCCAGCTCTTTCGGCTTTTTCATCTCTGTAGACACCATGGACACAGGCTGGAAAAGCGAACGAATGACCTGGCCGCATGTGTGCGGCCTGGCCTCGCCCTTTCGCGGTGTACGTAGCTGTAGTTATCGGCGGCGAACTCGCAGCCGCGTGGGGAGAATCGTGCGCTCGTTCCCTTTGGTGCACCGCGCACTGTTTATCCAAAAAGCTCGGTCTCAGATGTGGCCCCGCTGGTGCCGGGTGTTATTTTGCGGTGGTTGTAATTCCTACTACCGGCGGCATGTGAAAAAATACATTTTCAACCGACACAGAACCCGTGCACAAAACGCGCCGGATCGGATCGCTTTATCAGCGGCGATGAACGTGAAGGCGAAGAGCAAACCAACGCTGCACTCGATCAGCGAGAACCCGTGTTCTGACAAGCTGCACCCATGTGTTGCATTCAACACTGACGGGAAAGCGTTTGTTTGCACTTGTTTGGATAGTCGTAAAATCGGTAAAATGTCCAAACACTCCGGCACTCCGCTAGCAGATCAGCCGGCGAGACATTTCGGAAAACATTTGGCAGATGGCGCCGTATGCATTAGTGTGTCGCTACGCCAAACTGATGAGACGCTCTACTAAAACTCCCATCGCGGTGTCACGTAGCGGGACGCAAAAATTTAGCGTTTAGCGTATGCAAAGGCCACAAACGCTGTACTAAAACTCTATTAGCAGCAAAATAGCGTGCGTATGTGAAACCGCTTGCGTTTACAAAGCTGCACGCCGAGCGCGTACGTTTCAAACCTAGTGACATCGTTTAAATACACTGGCAAGCACAGTGTAACGTAGTCAGATATCAACCGTATGCTCAGGCGACAAGCAAGAGCTTGTTTTATGTGGGGCGGAGATTGCGCATAAAGGCCCGTTCGCACTTGCGACGAAAGAGAGTGAGAGCGGCAGGAATTCCGTCGCTTTGTCGCGCGACGATCGTTTTTGTCGAATGGTCGGGACAAATTTTGGTTGCGCGACAGAATTCCCGTCGCTTTCGCTCGCTTTCGTCACAAGCGGGAATGGAAAGTTCTGCCGCTTCCGTCTGCTACGCAGCTCGGAGGTAACCGCGCGATCTGCTCGGGCTGGATGAACGCGCACACTCCCGCACGGCAGCGCCCCAAGCGGCAGACGGCCGCGTACATCGCTCCCGGCGCCCGCCTGGAGCCCGCCCTCGGCACACTAGCCAGTATATTTCAGGCACTATAATGGAGGAAAGATTTTTTGCTTTCGATGAACCTAGTTCTTTGCCCCTGTGTTTTTAAATACGTGAAGTGGTTAGCACGTCGTCCTCACGCAGCTCTGTATCGTCGTAGCATCGCTGATTGTCCGAACGAAGCTTGCAGCTAAGCCAATGCAGCGACCGAAGCTGTGTGTGTGTGTGCATCGCCTCCTGTGTGTTGTGGACGCGTTCGTTTCGCGATAAAATGCGACATTGTACTTCTGCGGGTGGATAGTGCTTCCCATGGTCTGGATTATCTTTCTCGAACGACGTACCACTCAACCTCGCATGGGGTATGTGCAGTGCGCCTGGCTAAAAGCCTTCTCGCTTGCGCGCCAGAGTTGTGACTTGCTGCTCGTCCCCGCAAACCGGGTGTGAGGTGAGTGCCGAATTTACGACGGGCAGGAGGAGGCAACTCATCGTCTGTCAATCGCGGTTCAGACTTGCAACGCATGTTGTGACGTTGCGTTCGTTCGAAACGCATCTCTGGATTGTTTTGAAGTTGAATAAAATGTACGCGTCAAACCCGGGCATTCGGCTCAGGGCGTTCTCTGCGATTGCACCAAAGAAGTGCCACGGGACTTTCTTTATGGTACGTACTCACGTAAGATAAAATCCACGTCGTTTTATGGCCGTGTTGCATTCAATACAAACGGTTAAGCGTTTGTTTACTCTTGTTTTGTTTGTCGTAAAATGTCAAAGCACTCCGGCACTCCGCTGGCAGATCAGCCGGCGAGCCGACGCTGAGCAGACGACTCATCTCTTTGCCGGAAGTGCGCGAAAAAGCCGCCCAATAGCAGGATGTCTAGCTCATGACGAACATCTGGGAATCGATGATGTAGACATGTGAAGATGGCGGCGTCCAAAAACACGAAGGAAAGGGTGAGAAAAAAGCGACAAACTTTGCAACAAAAGTGTGAGCTTTCCGCTGCGCGTAAAAGAGTAATACTTGGCACAGGTGACGTTGGCGACCCAATCTAGCGATTGCGCTAGTTCATTTAGTGTGCTCAAAATGCCTTTCAGGGCCCCTTTAAGCCTTTATGTATGTATCACGAATGGGACCCCCCGCGTTTTTCAAGATTCTAGTTTTAATTTTCGCGGATCCCCGTGCAACCACCCCCAGGAATAGGAAGCCATACTTCTGATGCCTTTCCAATACGTTTATTTCACGTATAAACTTCTTAATAATTTGGAATCTTTCTTCCGCATTTGATACGCGTTTTGAATAACTTAAAAATGCATTGATTACAAATGTATCACCTCATTGGTTCGTGTTTCCGTCGTTCCCTTTCGGGCGTTTCAATTTTTGTGTTCGTTTTCTGGGAGCAGTGTAGAAGATACATATTTTTAAAGCAAAGCTTTCTACCTCTACCAGCCAACGGTTCTTTCACTGCGTGAGGGACAAGGAACTTCAAAGCGGCTGCGGAGGCGGAGGGCGCTTTTCACTCACGGAGCACACTGTAGATGGCGCGGCGATAGGGCGCCATTACCCAGCGTTCCCCGTGCTCACCCCAGCAGGCGCGCCGGCAGGACCCTTCCATCGGCTTTGTCGTCTGCTTTAGCGAAGGTGTTGGGCCTGTTTTTGCGCAGCTTCGGGTCCACTGCGCGCTTACTTCGCGTGGCTTGATTAACTTGTTCGACAGCACCTCCCGGGTAACCCGGACCCGGCGGAATAAAGTGGTTGTACGGCAAATATACTGAAGGAATGGTTTGCACGGCGGGAAAACAAAATGTAGAGACCACTTACAGAAATCTGGCCGCTCACCTTTTGCGCACTGCTTGTCACGATGGGACTGGGAATACCGATTCGGTTGTGCTTTAGCAGGTATTACAAAAGACGAATCGAGCAACTGGTGCTGTTAAATAGCGATTATAAAAGCTCCGTCAGCTTTCCCGCAACTCTCAAACTTACGAAAATATTTATTTTAAATCAGAATAAATGGGAATCACTAAGCTCACATGCCGGATTGTTTCGTTGTCTGCGCTTGTGTCGCGCAGTAGTGTAGCCCCGAGCTAGCACATCAGGATGGCTATAGATTCCGCTCTCTCACCCTTCGAAAGGCGCTTCTCTCCGCTTTTTCTCTTGCGACTCACGGCCGGGCTACAGCGGCGTCGTCCGCCGCTCGAACCCATCCGTGGCCGACGCTGCTGACGGCCCCCCTGCGAATCAGGTAACGGCTGGCGGAATCTCTGGTTTCTCTCTTTCTAGAGCCGCGTGTGTGAATTCAAGGGATGTCGCATGTGGAATTGTTGTGGGGGTCGTTCACAGCTTTGCTATCCAACCACCTTCACAGCGTGGATTGGAGCCACTATTTTTTACCACTTCGTAAATTGGAATTGAAAAAAATTAACATGCATAATTGAAAAGGGATACAACCAGGCTTTGCGCGTACCTATCTCCCCATCAATGCATACATTTTGGGAGCTCGGCATCGACAACACGGCTGAAAAGACTATCCTGGCCCAAAGAATGGCACAAGAAAGTATACTCTCGACCTTGAGGCTGGGCCGAAGGGCGGTAGAGGACATAAGGACCTCGGCCCCAACGGAAGCACCAGCGCAACTCGAATCGGCCAAAACTATACGCTCCCCACTCAAATTAAGCCAATCCCGAAAAACACGCATCCAACGCAAAACGAAGGGACAACCCCGCCGCCGTCGCGGCTTCACGCGCGTATACCGACCTCCACTGCCACCGGAGCCTTTTCTTACACGTCATCGCGCGGAATTGAAAACTAAAAAAAGGTTCAGTGCCGGTATCTCTTCATGCCTGTGCCATTGATTAGCTATCATCCAAACTGCATAACAATTTGTAAACTGTAACATAAATTCTCATATATTGAAGAACTTTGAAGTGATATGATTCAAGTGAAATGTGTCAGTTTACATCAATACAGTAAACAAAATGATTTGATTTGATTGTGGGGTTTAACGCGCCGACGCAACGCAGGCGATGAGGCGCGCCGTAGTGGAGGGCTCCGGATTAATTTTGACCACCTGGGGATCTTTATCGTGCTCCGAAATCTCGTACACACGGCCGTTTTTGCTTTTCGCCTCCATCAGAAAAGCGGCCGCCGCGGCCGGGAATCGAACCCGGCCGCGGCGGCCGCTTTTCTGATGGAGGCGAAAAGCAAAAACGCCCGTGTGTACGAGATTTCGGCGCACGATAAAGATCGTGCGCCGAAATCTCGTAAACAAAATGAAAAATTTTGTTCCCTCCCTCCACTCTGTTCATTGCTGAACTTTCGTTAAAATGATTTTTTCATTCCTTCCAGTGCTTCATCGTCCCGTGATGAGCCAGAACAGCTGAGAGATCCGCAACAAGGAGGAATGACCACAATGTAAGACGCTGACATTAGAATTTATGGAGCGCATGGGTTATTGCGTGCGCTTTTAACTCTTTGGGATATATTTCTTCATTTTTGCGGGTAAAGAGTCATATAAATTGATAGGCTGTTCGAACATAGTAAGTATACTTTCTCACCTTCCTGCTCGTACCGTCAAGTAGTGCGTGTGGCACAGATGTACAGCGCAAAAGGCGAGGATGAGAAAAAACACAGGACGGCCCTGCCCGCGTTTTTTCGCCTCCTTGCATTTCGCGCTGTACATCAGTGTCGAATATGAATCACCCAAGCTTCCACTCTTGCAATGCGTGGGAGTTTAAATTGTTGTCAACAATACTAGTGATTGTGATCACCCGTTGCGCGTACCCTCAAGCACAAAGCCCTCTGAAAATGACTGAAAGTCGGAGTCGCCAGAATCAGTGCACTGACGAATTTTAAGGCGAAAGCAATACATAACCCATTGAGCAAGAAAGCCGGAATCGGCGTTGTTTGTACCCAAACTCGTTGTTGTCCCTAAAGGGCGCCTAAATTCCCATCGTCTGCGGCGTGTCATGTGTCTTTGTGCCCGTTCATCAAAAATAGAACACAGACAAAAGAAGCGCGCGCAGATGCATAGGTAACTCCTGCGCATGCGCCGACTCACGCGGTAAAGCGAATATGGCGGCATCGGGAGTGTGCAAAGTTCGGTTGCCGTTCTCCTTGATGACATTTCTGGTTAAAGGGCCATGCAGAAAAAAAAAACAGAAGTTTGGTTCATTCGAAAGATCGCCTCGTTATAATCATACTGACACTACTTTTAATGCACACTTCGACCAAATAAGCTATATAATTAGGAAAAAAATGTAATGGCCATGCGACCCACTAGCTCATTTTCCGAAACAGAACCTGTTATGTCATATGGCGAGCTCTGTGATTGGCTGAGGCCGGCAAAAAGCAAACGCAAATTAACCAGAGCTTATAAGCTTGCCGGAGGAGCTCTTTGCGCTTCAGTGTAATAAATGCATATTCATTTTACAGCACTAAGAATGCCGGGGTAAACAATGAAAGTTATGAAAATACGCGTAAACATACAAGTACTGATGGGCACTGCTCTTGGCACTGGGCGCACTATGCTTGCTTTAGCTGCACAGCAGTCCGCCGCTTTGGAGTTGCCTTACACGACACTGGCCGATTGGCGTTAGCGACGTTGTCTCACGTAACCCTGTTTGCCAAGCATACCCCATGTTACACGAAACGATCACTTTCTTCCGTAACAAAAACAAGCCAGGTGCAAATGCGGTCAAAAACAAAGCAACGGCGGACAACCGTCCGTGGCTGAGTATGGTGCCTTCTCGGTGGACTGACGACAAGCAAGGCTGCAGAGCCGAATGATGCACCGAAGTTAGTTTGAATATCTGCCTTTGTGGCTTAATGGCAGACGTCACGAAAACGCACAGTTTGGCGGGGGAATCAAAATTTTAACCTAAATAGATTAATTTGCCAGTGAATAGGGCATCGTTTGCTGCCCGACAAGTGCTGTGGGTACTATAAAGCACTAAGTCTTCCGAACAAAACAAACTTCTTTTTCGTCTGCTAACTCCAGTAGGAATTGCGCTGAGCTTCACACTCCGTACACTACTTCCGGGTGCTGTGTGCGGCAGAGGACACACTGAGGCGCTCAAGTGAACGCATACCGATATTCTATAGGACCGTGGTGATATAAATGTGCTGGCTCCAGAGACCTGGTATTGGGGCTAGGTGAGTCTGTTCTAATCATGGCCACTTGGTGTGGCGAAGTACTGTACGTACAGTTTGCGTTTGTGCAAGACGAAGTCGATAACTCAAGAAGTGTCCTTCAATGACCTCTTCAATAGTGTAATGTAACGTAGTAAATGTTCGTTTTACTTGTTGGCCTCGCACACCTACCTTGGATTGGCGTGGCTTGGCGAATTCCGGATGCACAGATCTTCATTGCTGAAAGTGATGGCCTTGATGACGCAGCTGGGATTAACGTCGGAAAGTTTATATATAACTATTTACTTGTACCTCCTAGACAGTTCCCATGCTGGCCTCTTTGTTTATATATTTACAAGAGTATGTAGTTAGTTAAAAGAGGACAGCATCTGAACTGTCTAGGAGATACAAATTCCTCCTCGGCAAAGACGATGGTGCAGCGCACCATACTGTAGATGAGAACGCTGTACTGGGCTCGTGCATGCTGTTTTGAGCGTTCGGAGTCCAGCCCACATCCGCTAAACATCTAATAACAATGCTTGAGGAGCGTGATTGGCCACAACTTGTCAATGAGCACTAGGTGACAAAACAACGAAAAGTGCACTGACGATTACTATACACCCTAATGCGAAATTTGTGCGCAGTGCAAAGTGCACTCTTCTCAGTCACGGCGCATATCTCCTGCGTATCAGTAAGTTATCGCGTAATCAGCGAACGCACGGCGGCGCGCGCTACTGGTGCTCTTATCTTGCAGTGCGTCGCCGCCGCCGGCAAGCATGTTGTGGCGGGTTCGAATCTCCCGCGCAAATGTCACGTGGTTCGCATGAGCCACGCACGGAGGAGTAGCGTTGGCGAGAGTGTGAGGCGGAGCAATCGAGAAAGATGATGCCATAGCAGCGCGTGCTGCCCTCCCCCTCACACTGTCGCCTCACTTTGCTCCGCCGTTTTTTATTTTGTCTTCGCTCACTCTGTTACAACAATGAGGCAGTCGTCGTCACCATCGCCGCCGCGAAAACACAGTAACGCCCGCCGAAGTGCTTGTGCGCTAATACAGTGAACTCACGTTAAGACAAACTCGGTTCAGACGGATTCTCGCCTATGCCGAACTACGCGGTAACGTTTTGCTTAGCATAGACCGAATGTGACAAAGATATCTGTTCAACACGAAACGCCTTGCACGTAATATTCGGTTAAAACGAACAACTTTCGGGCTGACCGCCACTGCTGCCTATTCTGGGAAGCAAACAGACGAGCTGCCTTGACTATGACGAGAAACAGCAAAGAGAAAATTTATCTGGTTCACTGCATGGCAATAGCAGTATTGGGGCGGTGCGGCGGGAAATTCACGCTACCAGAGGAAAATAAAAGTAAAAGAAAACCACAACGCGAAGGGAATCCGCGCAACAGAAAGAGGGTGGAAGCGAGAAAAAAAGACATGCGGATAAAGCTACCACCTCGCCCACCGTGCAAACCGCGGAGCCGGCATCAAGGCAAACAAAACAAAACAAAACAAAACAAAAAATAAATAAAAAGTGCGAGGGCGACTTTGGTGGCCGCTCCGGTCTGGAGGAGAGAGGGGTGAGAGGGGTGGGTGAGGTATAAAAAAATTCACGCATCTCCACGAAGTGAATCATGACGAGTGGGCGAACTGGGGATTGCTCGCTCTTACCGTAAATCACCCGTGAGAGTTCTTACTGCTGCTGAAACGATTTCCACTCCAATCCAGTCCAACTCAGTTTAATCCAATCCAATCCGTATCAATCCAAATCCAAATTCAATTCAATCTAATCGAATACAATACAATGCTCCTCGCGCGTGCGTAGCACGGCTCTCCAGGAGCACACACACCCTCTCTCTCCTTCTCTCTCTCTAACCTTTAGTGAATCTTTAAAATGTTCTTGTTAACCCTTTGTGAACATTTTGTTCGCAGATGTATCGATGTACATGGTGGTGTGCCGTGAGCGCGGACGCGGGACGCCGGACAAGCCTCGGCCCTAAAGGGACACTAAAGTGAATTTGTGAAGCTCCCGTTTTTGCCTGCACTGCGTAGACTGGCTCAAATTAACACCCTTTTCATCGTTTATCCGGTTGATAAGCCGGTAAATATTTTACAAAGCGCGAAAGAAGAAAAAATACCATGCGCGGTTTGCGGCGGCCGCACCAACTAAAGGCTGTGGCGACGGGAGGAGACGCACCGTGATTGGACGATGTCCAAGGTTACCATTCGAAAAAGTTTCGGTTTCGGTTCTGTAAAACAACATGCTTTACATCCGACGGCATCGTTGGATGGGTATTTTCGATATCTCAGTAATCGTCGTACCGCGCTTCTGCCATGTTGTCGGCTGTAAAATGCATAAGATAAGCCTCCCAGGACGGCTTGGAATCGTAGCAATCACTAGCCGAGGCGTACACAGTGGATGAACGCCCTCCACGTCCCCGCAGACGCTCAAATGCCATGCGCTTTTCCCCCATAGAGCTTGCCTCACTCATGCCTGTATCGTAAAAAGCGTGTTCGCACAAGGCCAAGGGACTGCTGATTCTGGCGTGTGCCCACTGCCCACAAGCAGTCGGTGCTTGTGGCAACAGCACGCCAACGAGAACTCGCTAGCGCGTCAGTGTCAGCCTGCGCGCGTTCGGTGAACTAGTTCGTGGAGTAGTATATGTTACGGCCCAAAAATTGTGAACTCAGTATAGTAAACATCGGTCGAAAACGAAAAAGTCAACTTATAAAAAGAGAAAAAGAATGAACCCTTGGGGATTGGAACTCGTGACTTGCAAAACGCTTGCAATAACATACATAGCGCTCCAGACCACTCGGCCACGGGCGAGCGCTTCGCGACCGGGCGCTTCCGACCTTACACATATAAGGTATATAATGTATAACCAGTTTAGACATTTATTTATTTTTTGCAGTTCGAGCAGATTGGGTAACTATTTGTTCTATTGCGCTCGTGCAGTAAGCGTCCCCAAATTTCCACAATATCTCACGTCTAGCAATTGCATTTCTTAGACGGAAAAGCATTCGCAGATGTGTGGTCGTGCTGCTGACCGCTGTGCTTGTTCACCCAGCGTAAAAAAGTGATTCCTGCTCCCTAGTATTACGCTGTACGGTAAAAGTTTCAGTTGATTTTATTTCCTTAGTGCCTATATTGGCATCGCTGACTGTTCTGCCTTCAAGTGGCCTTGGATTTTCTACTAGCGTACCAGTCAGCGAAGCATTGCATGTGCGCTTGTGCAGCGCTTGTGTGGAGCGACCTGGACTTGGAGCTTGATACAGTGTACAAACTAACAAAGTAAAGAAAGGCCCATTCTTCCATCCACGAACGTGTCGTGGCCTAGTTTCAACTAAGCGAACGAATTGCGACGACTTGTCGGCAGCCGGCAGACTAAATGCTGGACCGACTGGCTCTGTCTGAAGTTCGGCGAACAGTGCAGTAGTGCAGACAATTGCCAAGTCACCACCTCCTGACGTCACACCAAAACGCCACAGAAAATGGGCGAGGGTGCAGAAAGGAGGAAAGCAGTTCTGAATTGATTTTTCTACTAAATAAATTCGCGTAAGCGCGCTCAGAGTGGTCTAAACATGGTCTATGGACTCCGGACTACAATTTGCGCTAGTAATCAAACAATTTTTACAAATCACTTCAGTGTCCCTTAAGGTGCTTCGCCCCTAAATGTAAGAAAAAAGGGGACGGCGGTCGCAACCTGTTCGCGAGAGAGAGAGAGAGAGAGAGAGAGATAGATAGATAGATAGATAGATAGATAGATAGATAGATAGATAGATAGATAGATAGATAGATAGATAGATAGATAGATAGAGAGCAAACTTTATTTCAACCTCAGGTTCAGGGAAGTGGAGTGGGGGAGCCCCGACGGGCAGGGCTCGCGCCGTAACCATCTCTTGCCTGTCCCCGTCCGAGCGGTGCAACAACTGCTCCCAGAGGTGGGGGGAGGAGAGAGGGGGAGGGAGTCCTTGGGACACTTGCGTTGCGCATGATAGCGTGTGTCGAGCGTTAAGGAAAGGTGCGCGTTTGAGGCTGTCGCAATACGAGAGCGGCTGCGGGTGAGAGGTTTGGGTGAGGGGTTGGGTACTTCCGGCGGAGGAGGCGGAAGTGGAGGGCTATGTCCCTGAGTGTCAGGAGGGTTTGTGGCCTTTCCATTACGAACAATTGCCGCTTTTGCAGTAAAGAGTGGTCTGGCGCGAGTAGTCTAACTGGGGCCGACCTCGGTGAAGACTTTCAGGCCCCCCTAACAAGAATTTCCTCTTTGAACACGGACCTTGATCAGTAATCCCCTTCTTTCCACCCCTCTCCCCACTGTACAGCACTCGCCCTCCTTGCTCCAATAAAATAATCAATCAATAAATCAACCTGAGGGGTACCATGTGTAGCCGGAAAAGAAACGGCGTCTCGGTGAGAAAGCTCGCGAGCACGTGCATATTCACCGTCTCATTCGCGCCTACTCCCGTGTTGTGGGCCGGGGTCCACAACAGGGTCACGGTATCGGTGGGGGGGTTAGTTGGGAGGATCTTAAGTGCAACTGGGGATATTGCACCCAGAAGAAAGTGTCTTAAAGCCGACTGGGAATCAGACAGAACGTAGACTGGGGTCGAGCGATGTGAAATCGCCAGGGCAATTGCTGCCTCCTCCGCCGTCGTAGTGTGGTTGGTTAGAATGGTGGTTTCGATGGGCGTCGCGGGGCCTACAACCGAAATTACACGCGCCTTGCTGCCATGGTAAGGGGAGGTATCTGTGTGTAGTGTGTGTGGGGCTAGGGGATGCATTCGGGCATGTGCCTTCACCCTTGCCAGGCGACGTCCCGAGTGAAACGTTGGGTGAATATGTCGTGGGAGCGGTTTGATTCGCAAGTGTAATATGATTTCGCGTGGGATCGGGATGGGTTTTGTCTGTGTGGTGGTTGGGTTTATTCCCACGGAATGTAGTACAAACTGCCCTGAGGGAGAAGCTGCCCGCCGAGTTTGTTGCAACGTATTGCTAGCCTCAATTAGCTGTGAAATGGTGTTGTCGAGACCTAGCCGCACTAGCCTGCCGTTCGGGGTGTGTGGGGGGGAGGAGCAAGGCATGTCGATACGCTTTCCTCAGCGGGGAATCCAATTTCCGAGTGGTAGAGGGGGTTAGGAGAAGGTAGGGTAATTGGCAGAGTGTTCTATTAAGGAGAATTCAGTGGACCAGGCACAGGCGATCCTGTTCCAACAGCCCTCTGTTTCTTGTGGAAACCCTACGTATAAGATGTGTGATCTGTGCAAGGTGTCTGCGCACGTACTGAAGGGTTGGTGTAAGTGAGCGGTTGTATGTGAGTGTCAGACCCAGGATCTTGAGTTGCTGAACCACTGGGATGTCATCCTCGTAGACTCTGAGATGTATAGCGGGGAGGTGAGGGCTTTTTTCCGGGTGGGGTGAAGATGAGCATTGGTGATTTGGTAGGAGAGCAGGTTAGTGCCAGGGGTTGTATGTCTCTGAGCACGGTGTCCAGGCCTCTTTGTAAAGTGTGTTCAGTGTGGCCATCTGATCGCCGTGTCACCCAGAGAGCGAAATTATCTGCGTACAGCGTGCTGCGCAGGGAGGGAATGGTGAGGAGGACTTTCGCCAGGGGGATTGAGGTGACCTTAAAAAGCATTGGAGACAGCACGGCTCCTTGTGGTGTCCCTCTGTTCGGCATGGAGAAGGGTTCGGAGTGCATCGATCCCAGCCCAATCGTGGCCGTGCGACCGCATATGAAGTTGTAAGTGTACTGATAAAATTTGATTCCGAGGTTGAAGTCACAGATAGCTTGTAGAATTCCTTGGTGGGAAACTCTGTCAAACGCTCTCTAAATCCAATGATAGAAGTGTGCTGTTGTCTATCTTTGGAGCGTGTAGACGTAGGACGTGATGGTATTGCAAGAGAGCATCCTGCGTTGAAAGGTTGGGTCGGAAGCCTAGAATACTAAGGGGTACAGCTGGTGTTCTAGGTATCCGTTGACTCTATCTTGCAGTACGTGTTCGAGAAGCTTACCCATGCATGACGTCAACGAGATTGGGCGCAGGTTTTTAAAGGAGAGTTCCTTCACCGGCTTGGGGATTAGCGTAATGGTCGAGTGCTTCCATTGCTGAGGGAGCGTGTGGTTTAGCCATTGGCCATTCATATAGGCCAAAAGGCTCTCTACACCTTCATCGTTAAGCTGTCTGAGGATGGAATTGGTGACGCCATCCAAACTTGGCGCGGTGTTGCGCTTTAAGTTTCGTATAGCTTGCTCCAATTCCTGCATGGTTATGGGTGCATCTGGGGCGCCATTGGGTATTCCCGTATAGGGTGGGGTGGACTCGCGTTGCGGGAGGGGGGGTGGGATGTAGATTGCCCTTAGGTTCCTACATATCTCGTCTTTTGGTAGGCCCGCATGAGGGATCAGTTTAGTTGTGTTATTGGCTGTTTGTGTCTGTGTTGGTTGAGTTGAGGAGTGCCTTTAATATGTGCCAGGCCTTCTGGGTGGACAGTTGACCGTTAAGCCCATCGCAGGTGTCAAGCCAGTGATTTCTCGCAAGGCTAGCCGCATAGGACTCTATTTCTTTACGAATGTTGTTTAGTGAGGTAGCGGGTGTATGCGCTCCGTCGCCGGTGGGGCTGGGTGAAAGCAGGTAGGAACACTTCAAGACTGTCTTCCATCAAGTTGCGCACTCAAATAAGTGATGCTTTTGTTTTTTTCCTCCATTGTTACTTCGTTCACCGTTTTGAAGCCAAATGTTTTCACGTACCTGGGGGTGTTGCCGATTCTTTTTTTGGGGGGTGGGGGTGGCAGGAGGGCTTCTGAAAAGACGAACTTCTGATAAAATGAACAAATTATCATGGCCCCTTCAATTTCGTCTTATTTCGATTTCGATTTCACTGTATACACAAATACTAAAATATACTTGCACTCGCGGGAAAGTCTCTTATCTACACGTGTATACGCCATTGCGGTTCCTGGAAGCCCATCATTGCCCCTGCGATCACCTTGGTTTCGTCTCGTTGTTAAAAAAAAGAGAAGCTATATCAAGACACGCATCCGCTCCTTAGCGACCTACGTCATGTATGCCAGCTCCCCCCCCCCCCCCCCCTCCCCCAAGGAAGGCTACTGCGAGGTCGCAGATACGGTGATCATGCTGGCGATATCACTGCCATATGTCAATATTTCCGCTGCCTTAACAACATTCCGAGTGCGCTGTCGGAGTCATGGAACCCAATGGTGCATTCATGAAATAGCGGTTTCCACCCGTACTCATGGCAATGAATGGCCAAGTTTTCATCAGCGCCCTCTTCCACTTTTTCACCCTTCTCACGAAGGCGATGTCTCAACCACCGACCCGCTTCGCAGCGGTGTAAGGCAAAGTGGCAGGTCATATAAGATTTCTTCAATTATGCGGGAATATTGGTTTCGGCGTTTCACGTTTCCTTTCCTCATTCGTGATTGGCACATAGCCTGGGCAGTTTTTCAGGCGCAGGCATTGTTTTCGTTTTTTTTCGGTCAGATTGTGCTCGTGGCTTGCTCCGACAACCGACTTTCTTTGCTTCGTTGGAATTGCGTTAGCCACCGCCAAAAATCACATTAGAAGACAACGATCTGGCCTAAGGTGACACTTCTTAGAAGCTGAAACTGCTGTTCATGCGTTTTTGCAGGTTTTCTTCGGCACATTGTTCAGATGAGCGCGGGAAATGGCGGTGTTCAGCAATTTAGTGTGCGACGATCTAAGCTACAGCAGCGGTTTCCGGCTATGCGGGTCTTTAACCCTTTCGGCACTGGCGTCGTCATTTGACGACACAACACATAATACCATCTAGCACATTAAGAACAAAACGAAACATTAGTTTTCTTTGTGAGGGTTGTTGAATGGTGCCTCTCGCGATAGACATCACCACTCTTGTGTTTTCGCGGTGTTGGACGATGTGAAACAGAAGGAGCTTCAGTGGACACAGGGTATGACGATAGGGCGGGCAAGGAAACGGAAATTCCGGTTTGTCAAAATGTATATAAATCTGTAAACACTTGGACTACCAGCTTTATTTTTTCTGTAAGATCAGGGTGTGATGGGTTTTAAGACACAAAGAAAAATTTATTTTTTACAACAAGAGAGAGTAAACTTCATTCAGTTTGCCAGCTGTCTCGCTTAGTCGTCGGCCGTGAGCCCTTGGGCTCTAGCTGGCAGCGCCCTCAGCCAGCTGGACGGCCCAGAGTTGATCTTCCGGGCTGGAGCTGAGCAGCACGGTCTCCCACTGCTGACTGTTAGTGATTGTGCGGCCATTTGTGATAGCCTGCGGACATTGCTATAACATGTGCGCCAGGTCCGTTCGTTGCTGACATCTATGACACTCAGGGGAGTAGCGCACTGGGTAGCAGTAGCTATACACAAGTGGGTTTGGATACGAGTGGGTCTGTAGGAGTCGCCAGACCACCGACTTCCGTTTACTGAGGGATGGGTGTGCTGGTGGGAAGTGGGCCCGGCCTAAATGGTAATGACCTGTAACGTCGCTGTATGACAATAGCCTGTCCCTGCCTGACATGGGGACGAATTCCGCATCGGAAGTGCCGTCCGCTCGGTCGGTAAAGCCTCGAGCGGCTTCGTGCGCAGACGTGTTCTCTGCAAGGCCGGAGTGGGCGGGGGTCCCAATTAAGTTGACCTTGCCTGTCTGGTTTTCGAGGTGGAGACCAGAAATCAGGATTGCGGATGCCTCCCTTGATATGTGTCCTCGTGAGAAATTTAGAATTGCTGATTTGGAGTGGCTAATGATTGTCTTGATGTTTGTGGAGGAAACCATGGCTAGAGCAATGGCTGCCTCTTCTCCAACCACCGAGTCTCTCGTGCGGATAGAGCAGGAGGCGATAATGTTACCCAGATTGTTGACCATCGCTATGGCCATTGCCTCGCTACCAGCGTAATGGCCGCGTCCGCGTAGGCAACGTTCTCGACTTTCGCAAAGCATCTTTGCAGGGCACGGGCTCTGGCCTCTCGCCGCTCCTTGTTATGTATAGGGTGCATGTTACGCGGGAGCGGACAGACGTGAATGTTCTGCCTTATTGTTGACGGGATCGCGAAACTAGTAGGCGCGCTGTGCGGGTGAGGTATACCCGGCGAATCGAGTATGTGGCGCCCCGTTGCGCTGTAGGTCAGCCGTACTAGTTGCCCTAGCTGTTGAGCTTCGATTAATTCATCCAGACTATTAGTAAGGCCCAGGGCCTCAAATCGCTCGGTGGGCGTGTTTAGTAGGAGACCGATGGCCCGCTTGTCGGCTCTGCGGAGGAGAGCGTCTATTTTAATTGCCTCTGCCCTCTGTAGCCGGAGGTACGGAGTGGCGTACGTCACCCGACTTACTACAAAGGCCTGTACGATGCGTAGGAGGTTAGCTCTTTTCATTCCATGGTTGCGACCAGCTATCCTCGATATTAGCCTGACTGTTTGGTGCACAACTTTTTCGAGCGCTAGCAAGGATTCAGAATTGTGTCCATTCGCTTGTATTTGAAGTCCCAGAACGCAAATACTCAAGACGATGGGAATGCGGTGCGAACCGGCAGCAAAAAGTTGGACTGAAGGGAGAGTGGAAGTAGATTTCTTCCCTCTACTGGTGGGACGGTAGATAAGAAGTTCTGATTTTTAAGGTGAGCAGCTGAGGTCCCGGGGTGCAACGTATTCTTCCAACAAACATACTGGGTGGCGCAAATGCACAACACAGAAGAAAGAAGACACGGACAGGCGCTACTTTCTTCTTTCTTGTGTGTTGTGTATTTGCGCTGCTCAGTATGTTTGTAGACCTCAACCAACACGCCCAGCAATACGCTCTCTTGAACGTATTTTTCGACTGTGTTTATGGCTTGCTGGAGAATGTCCTCAATGTGACCGTCACTACCGCCGCACACCCACAGTGTTACGTCGTCGGCGTAAAGACTATGCTGGAGCTCTTCTATGATATTGAGGAGACTGGGCAGACCGATCATTGCCACGTTGAAAAGGAATGGGGAAAGAACCGAGCCCTAGGGGGTTCCCCTACTGCCTAGGTGAATTTTTTTCTGATTTAAGTCCGCCAATCGTGATAGTTGCTGTTCGATCGGTAAGGAAGTTGCGAATGTAGTTGTATACCCTCTTCCGTACCCCCAGTCTGTTGAGATTTTCTAGGATTGCCGAATGTTTCACGTTATCGAAGGCTTTTACGTGGTCGAGCCCCAGGACGGCACGGGAATCTGTAGACGAGGAGCGCGCTCTGTCGATAACGTCGTGTTTCAGTCGAAGCATCACATCCTATGTCGAGGCAGACCTGTTTCAGGCTGACGCACGGCTTCTTCACATGTGGGAGGCCAAGAACAGTCTACGACAACGACTCCGCAAATATAAACTACATGGCAACTTTCGTCGTGGGCTTGCCCGACCTGACAGGGAAATCGAAGACTATACTCAGCAACTCTTGCGACAGAATTGGCCCGCGGCTTGTGATCGCATAGAGAGGGAGATCGGGAGGGCTAAAACATGGCGGATCACGCGATGCATAATAGACCCTGACAAAAATAAGACCACGCAACGACACAACCTAAACGTTGTCCTCCACAAATTTTTACAAGAAAGAAAAATTTTAACTGCCTAATTACCAAGTGAATGGTCGTGCCTGTAAATTAATAAATACTTGTACTATTAGCGTAATTTTTTTTATTCTGTGCCTCTGAGGTGCAAAGCTGTACGAAAACACGCATAAAAACAATTTTAGCTGGAAATGAAAACTTTAGGGCTAAAAGGGTTAATCCAACCTACATTTTTTGGGCAGCATATTTAAGGCTCCAAGAAGCTCGTTTCCTGTCCCGAAGTGTTGCTCCTTTCATTATTCGTTCCATGGCCCGTTGAGCCGATCTAAGTTTGCTTCCCAGTTGTTTAGTAAAGCGCCACGTTTCAGCTCCGTATGTCATCACAGGCAGTAGGCACTCGTTGAATATTTTGCTTTCGAGTGAGAAAGGTAGCGTACTTTTCATAATCTAGGAGTGCTTGTTGAGAGCTCCCCCTTCCATATTTGTTCTGCGCCGGATTTCTCTCTCGTGGTTGGGGTCAGCATAAACCATCTGTCTGAAGTAATTATATTCTTGTACTTCTTCTTGCACTTCGCCTCCTAAGCTGAATAGGGCGCTTACTGCATGGTTAGTCCTAAGTACTTTAGATTTATTCATTTTTATTTTCTAACCCACTACCATGCTTTTTGATTGTAGTTCCTCAAGCATTTTTTACAGGTGTTCTGCAGTCGCACCCAGCAATACCATGTTGTGTGCAAACCTCAAATGATTCAAGTATTCTCCATTTATCCTTAGTCCTGTGATTTCCAAGTCACGATTGCTCGATACCCGCTCCAGACATGTTGTGAACAGTTTTGGCGAGATGGTGACTCCCTTTCTTGCTCCCTTTTGGATGGAGAATTCATCGCTTGCTGGTGAAGTGTTGTCCTTCCCGTATACAGCTTGCATATATGTCGTCTTATGTCTCATGTAGGTCTCTTCTTATTTAGGCCTTTTGAAGTTTTATGTAGGTTTCTTTTATTCTGTGTTTTTTTAATGCTTTTAGCAGGGCTGCGGTTTTTGCTGAGTCAAACGTTTTCTCATAGTCTACAAATGCCATGTAAAGGGGTTTAGTGTATTCAGCCGATGTGTTTATCATTTGATTGACAACATGGATGTGATCCATGGTTGAGTACTCCTTCGTAAACGTAGCCTTCTCTCTGGGTTGTAAACAACTGAGAGTAGGCTGATGTGTCTGTAATTCTTAAGGTCCTTGGTATCTCCTTTGTTTGAATCAGCATAACGAGAGCGTTTTTCCAGGCTATGGGCACTTTTTGTGTCCTTAAGCATTCTGAAAATAGTGCAGCAAGCTTTTTTAGTACTATATCTCCTCCCTTCTTCAAAAGACCCATGGTAATACTGTCGTCACCTGCAGCGTTTCCGCTTTTCATGTCCTTGAGAGCCTTTCCTACCACCTCTTTAGTAACTAGCGGGACATCGACAGTAATAACAAACTTGAGTAGATGATATTTTTATTTATTTATTCCCAATATGGCCAGTCTCGCGCGACAACATAGCAGGTCGGCATTCATACAATTTCAGCAGGAACCACCACCATAAGCCTGAAACTGGCCAACAAACAAAAACATAAAACTGTACAATAGGAAGGTGTCATACGTTTGCACTTTATCTGCAGATCCGTTGAGCTATTCACCATCATTATCGTTGTGGTTTCCCTCAGGGGACCCTTGCGGGGTATAGGGGGAAGGGTAAAACAACAGTACAGACGCAAGAATACAGACAGCAATACAGACATACATACATCCAAAGTCTTGCGTAGTGAGGACCTCCGCTGTTTAGATTCGAAAAAGCATCCAAATTCCCTCCGCTGCGACATCGAGATCACGCTTGAATTCGAACGCGACGGCTCCATCTACTTTTTTTCTCTTTTGGTCTCCAAGTGACTAGAAGAAGAAAGAGCCTGGAGTTCTCCGCTCACAGGAAACCGACGCACACCGGTCGCCACCCTCAGTTTGCTTCGGCTGCTTCCGCAAACCAAAAGGCCTCAACTGTGTCCTCTTTCTTAACAGAGCGGCAGCCATTTGTTTTCGGAATATGCACGCAAAAGAGAGTAGAGTCAGATAGTTTGCGGGCATAAAAAACATTCTATAGGTTCATCCATTCCGCAGTCCGCCGCAAGAATCCAAAGAGGGCGACTGACTACCAGATGGCTAATCTTAAGCGCACAAAAAATACACGGACACACAACACAAGGACAAGCGCTTGTCCTTGTCTTCTGTGACCGTGTATTTTTTGTGCGCTTAAGATGAACATTGGGCCTCTTCGATTTTCCACTTCTGGCTCCCCGCGGGCTGCCCGCGGGTAGTCCGAGGATTCCCCGAAGCCATAGGGATACACGGGAAAATCGAATGTTGGACTGCTTCTCGGGGAGTCCGCGGTGAGCCCGAGACTGTAAATCGAAGAGGCCCATTATGGAATACCAACTAGCCCGAACGCAAGCCCTTCTACCAGAGGGCATCGACCGTCGGAGCCCTGAAGCACCGAAGCCGGTGCCCTGCGATCCAGGGGCAAGTGTGGCGATGACGCTCGATCAAAAGAGAGGGGTGCAAATCATCCGTACGCCCCCGACGACAACGGGCCACCCGATCTCCGCCCAAAGGACCGCGCCACAAAGGGGAGAGCGCCCGGAACGCAGAAACGGAGACGGCAGACAGAATTCAAGTGAAGAAAATGAAATGGACTTGGGCTGTCCATACAATGAGACGAACCGACAACCGGTGGGCAGTTAGGGTAACAGAGTGGATACCAAAAGATGGGTATAGAAGAAGGGGAAGACCGATAACACGATACAGGGATGAAATAAAAAAGTTCGGGGTACACACGGCGGACTCGAGCAGCGCAGGGCAGGAGTGGTTGGAAGTCAACGGGCGAGGCCTTCGTCCTGCAGTAGACCTGAGTAGGCTGTTGATGATGATGGGGGTGGCGATGATGATGATGGTGACTCAAGACCCACACTCAAAAACTTGGCTACACCGTTGAGGCACTTCGTGCATAACCCCACACTCTTTCAATATCACCAGCGTGGAAAAAGAAAAGCTTCTTCGCGTCTCCTAAGCGACACCAAAACGTCGTCAACATATTGATACTTTTATCAGCCTCCTGTCTTTTAGCTTGTCAACAAGCAGCTTGTCTATGTGTACCGTGACAAGGTTGCTAAGTTAGGGGAAATGCAAAATAATTATCATAATCAGTAGCCTATCTACGTCCTCTTATTTATACATATTCCTTTATTCTGTGGATGTGCACTTCACCATTCCGTTGGACGTCCTGATTTTAGGTGAACCTTCAATAAATCAAAAATTTCAGTGCCCTCCAACGTTTTTAGATTAACTCAGTTGGCAAACTCCGCCTTGAGAGGCGGCACCATTTTGTCGCTACTCCGAGAACTGGCGTTGGCGTTGCGTTGAGATCTAGTTTGAGGAGCGGGGCTCGCTCCGGCTATGTGTTTTCGCTGTGCTGTTGGTGATCGGCTGCCCATCACGCCTTTATTAGCGCATTAACTCCGTGCTGTCATCGTGCATACATGTTTTAGTGGATCTCTTAAGTGTCGGTGCGGTTTGTTGACGTGCTCCGGACCGGGCTGCCGTTCGGTGTATGCTTCGGCAGCGGCAAGGTCCATGCCGCGGCATTTCTCTAAGTCGCCGAAGGATCCTGACGGATTGAAGGCGCGGAAAAGCGCGATTCCGCGGAATAAGTTCAAAGTTACGTCATAAACATACGTTTGTGGCATTCATTATGAGCCTTCAGACATCGTCGTCTGCTGTGAACACATCGTTAACAGTAAAACTGTAAGGATACCGCGAGGCAGGTGGACCCTGAGGGAGAGCGTGGTTAGGCGTGCAGAAAACCACCCAAACTTCAAAGTCATGCTGAACACCACCCAAAGGGAGTACAGTGGTTCCCACACATGGTGCGTCCTGCCAAACTGATGGGCATTTAACAGGCGCAAGTGACGGTATGGGCGGTGTAAAAACCGGCGAACTCAGCACGTTAGCAACTGTTCTGTGCCTCGCTGTTGGGCGGGAATTCAGCAGATGTTCAGCTCTTGAATCGTGGAATGTGAATACTTCGCCCAGCCAGCTCGAAGAGTCTGAGGGCATTGACAGAAGGCTGAAGTAGTCAGGCAAAACTTGTCGGTTGAAGTTAGTTCAAGAGTTGTGCTTCTCCCACCGTGCAGCTACAGCGATAAAAATGGCAATATTCACCCTCAGGTGACAAACCAGTAAGAATATAGCAACATTTCTCCGCTACATTGTTGCCTTAAATATTAGCCGTTGGAGCAAATGGTATACCTCGCAAGGCATTTCATCAGCAACAACAGCCGTGAAAGGGCAGTGTGCGGCACAACAGATGCACGGTGCTGTCAGAGCACCCGGCGCGGTGGTTAAGGCGTCGTGCTGCGTGGCGCAAGGACGCGGGCTTGATTCCCGGCCGCGGCGGCCTCTTTTCTGATAGAGGCGAAAAGCGAAAACGCCCGTGGGTTCGAGATATCGGCGCACGTTAAAGATCCCCAGGTGGTCAAAATTAATCTGGAGCCCTCCACTATGGGGCACGCCTCATTGCCCTTGCAGCGCCGGCACGTTGAGCCTCCTAAGCAGTCTGACTAGTCAAAACTGAGTTGTGTTGCCTATCTATTGACGGCGAAAAGGAAACGAGCAGAAAAATCTACGTGGAAAAAGTTAGGAAAACAGCACAAACGATGGCACAACGGAAAAACTATCAGGCGAAACGCGTAAAATATTGGGCATATCCGGGCTACGAGAAGACAAAGGAAAGTTACTGTGACCCTAATAGACAGTAATCAGATTTACAAACCAACAAAAAAATAGCACGACAAATATTCTCATCCAAGAAAAACTTTATTTCTTCCAAGAAAGCACATTTATACCGCCCAAAGAAATAAAAACGCCGAAAAAGGTTTTTTTCTTCGTTATTAATAAAGTAAAGTACTGTTGCAGCACTTGGTTTACGATGGGCTCACTAATTTTGTTGGAATTGCAAATATATTTCTGTGAAAATGTACTTACTGCATTTGCTTCCGCAGCATATTTAAAATGACAAGGCATCCTTTCTTGATTCCAAGCGGGTGGTTGACTATTGTAGGCTTTCTCCGCAGTTTCAACCGTGTAAGACGTGTTCGGGTATGCTTTAAATATTGGACATCCTCGATTTACCCGTCCTAGACGGTCCGTGGGCAGTCCGAGGACTGCGTTCGGACCGGAAGCCCCATTGGAATACATGGGAAAATCGAGCGCCGGATCGCGTCTCAGGCAGTTCGCGAACGATCCTGGACTAATAATAGAGGAGAACCATTATTGAGGTATAAGGGATCCAGTACTGGGGAAAAATAAACGGCCATTGGAACGGGAAGCGCCCGAAGGCAAGCGCACTGTGTGCAGCGTTTGCCTTGCCTTTTTCCCATCCGAAGTAGAGCTTGTGTCTCCTCAAAATGGCCATAAAAATGTAGAGCTCTTGTCACTAAAGCGGAAGATTAAAGCGAAGTTGGATTGTGCATTTCAAAGGAGAACGTTAACGGCGTGTGGTGGTCGTTCACCACCGCCTTTTCAAGCAAGTAGCAGACGACGCGCCGCGACCGATCTCAACGCTACCGCAGCGCCACCGCCTGGTCGGCGGAAGCACCGGCCCGCGCCGCGGTGCTTGGAAGGCCGCGCTCTTTGCCAACTGACCTAATCTAGAAACGTTGGTGCCCTCCAACTTAAAGAGAAAGGATGAACATGAGAAGCTGGACACAGTCCAAGGAGTGGACGAAACAAAACACGTTTTTTGCCATTTTCTATTGTGCACACTTCCTAGTGAATTAGCTGAATGAACCTTGAAATGACTACAGTTTTATTGTAGCGCACAAACACGAGACTGTCGCCTTCCCTTAGAAGCCCATGTATTAAGAGAAGGTTAGAATTTTGCAATACTTGCGCCCTTGTGAACTAGGTAATTACGTACAATACGGGAAACTCGGCATAATGTTGGACACGTCTTGGCGGGCAATTGTATAATTTCAAAAGTTCGAAGTGCCGTCATGTGCTGTTGTTTGCTCAGGCATTACGGCTCTGTGGCCTCAGCAAGCTGCTGTTACATCTTTTTGCCAGTGAGGCAAGAACATTGTAACCTATGTTGAAATAAACGTTGAGTTCATTTGATTTGATAATTTATTTCTGGATATTCGTCCAAATAAGAGTTAAAGCCATTTTCCGCAACCATACGCCCTTCATAGCCAGCTAACTATTGACAGCTGAGGGTAGTGCTACAGAGTTTACACCTTCACTGTGAAGTTATACGATAGTGCATTCACCAGAAAGTTGACTTTGCCAATAGATTCAAAATACGTCGTCGACCCTACTTTGTAGATGAACTCCGTATGGGAAAACTGAGACATAGAGGTCCTCCGTAATATATGTACAGCTCCGCCATATACAGTTTGTGTGGTTCCTCGGTATTTCCTCATATATGCTGGATGCGTTACGTTTGTGTCAAATAATTCTTTCCCCACGGGTGGAAAAGGTCAGCGGCACCTGTCGTTTCCAAATTAATAGCTGCGGTGCGAGTATCGCAGACTTTTCGGGACATGAAAGTTTCGCAGCTCAGTAAGCCCTCCCTCAGCATTTGTGATGATGATGATGGTTTAAGTTTAATGGCGCAAGGCCGACATGGGCAAAGAGCGCCAAATACAAAGTTATTTGATAAGGAGGGAAATCGGATAAAGTCAGTTAAATACTATTAGCACGTCTGGTGTAAAGGGCCAGGGTGAAGAACGTGAGTGGTTAAAAGATAAATACGGTGGCTGGTGTATAGGACCAGGGGTAAAACTATGGGTGATAAGAGATGAGTTGTAAGAAATGAACTTCAGATAGGAACCTTAAGGTTCGCTGAACAGAGAACATGGCATCATCTCCTAAGAAGTATGACGGGTGTGGTGGAATATGTCGTGTGTGTAGTTGTGGGAAGTGTTTTCGTCGTGTAATGTCGAGTGCCTTACATTGTATGAGGATGTGGATCACGGATAGGGCCTCTCCGCACCTGCTGCACAGAGGTCTTGGAGACTCTGTGAGAAGGTGCGAGTGCGTTGCATGAGTGTGCCCTATCCGTAATCTAGCCAAGGCGACTTCAGTGTATCTATTACGTGTGTCGGTGGTGTATGGTCCCAAGTGTGGTTTTATTACGTGTAACTTGTTGTCTGTTTGTTCACTCCAGTGTGTTTGCCATGTTTTGCGAAGTTGTTGTCTGATGTGTGGTTTCACGTCGGTGTAGGGTAATGTGGTTATGTCTACTGTATTTGTGAGTGTAGCAGCAGCAGCCATTCGGTCCGCTGCTTCATTCCCGGCTATACCATAGTGGCCAGGGACCCAGCAAAGAACCAGTTCGAATTTGCGTACATACACCGACATAATACCCTTGACTATTAGATTTACAACGTGATTTTTTGAAGACTTTGTTGACGACAACGCCCGCACGACACTGAGGGAGTCTGTATATATAATGGATTGTGGGATGTGACTTTGAAGGATATGATTAACAACAAGAAGTACACCATAAGCCTCTGCCGTAAAGATACTGGTATTACTGTTAAGAGTTCTAGTGACATTAAGGCCGGGCCCATGCGCCGAGCAGGACACAGAGGTGGCAGTTTTAGAGGCGTCCGTATAAAATTCAGAAAATTGATACTTCTGCTGCAAATACAAGAAGTGCTGCAGAATTGCACATGTGGGAGCTCGGTTTTTATCTACATGTGTGAAGGATGTGTCGCATGATACAGGGCGGAGATGCCATGGTGCTATAAAATCTGTTTGAGAACTTTGTATGGTGTCTAAAAAGGAGACAGAAAGCTCTGACGCTTCCTCTCTAACTCTGTAAGAGAAGGGCGCAGAGAACGATGGTCGGTTTAGGAGTAGTGCAGTCTGAGACGTATCATAAAAAGCCGATTTAAAAGGATGGTGTGGCATAGATGAAATTTTAAAAGCAAAAAGAAGATCTGTGTATGCTCGCTGACGTTGTAGGTTCCACTTATTACACTCCACATAGAGGCTTTCGACCGGGCTACTCCGGAAGGCGCCACATGCCAACCGGAGCCCCAGATGAAGCACTGGGTCCAGCATTTTGAGGGATGTCCTACTTGCTGACCCATAAACAACGCTTCCATAGTCTAATCGTGAACCTATCAGGCTGGTAAAAACGCGTAAAAGAAGTTGTTTGTCAGCCCCATATGAAGAGTGGGAGAGAACCTTGAGTATATTCATGGCCTTTAAGCATTTATGTTTAAGTTGTTTTATGTGTGGAATGAACGAGAGCTTTTCGTCAAGGAATACACCTAAAAACTTGTGTTCATTTCTGACTGGAATTGAGACACCATTGAGTTTGATGTCTGGATCCGGCCGAATGCCGCGCCTTTTCGAAAACAAAACACAAGTACACTTCACTGGATTAAATTTAAAACCGTTGCTATCTGCCCAGCCAGCTAGCTTGTTAACACCAAGCTGGACTTGGCGCTCGCAGATAGACAGGTTACAAGACTTAAAGGATAATTGCACGTCGTCTACATAGATTGAGCAGGAAATGGTTGGTGGCAGAGCCTTCCGAAGAGAGTTCATTTTTTTGTGGCTAATTTGTGGCTAATGCTGGGACCTCAGCATTTGTGGCTAATGCTGGGACCGAGACGTGGTTGCGTACACACCACCAAACACCGCGTGGTTAAGCGAAATCCCCGCCAGCGACATCGCTGCAGTGTTCGCGCCTCGGTTCGTCCCCGCCGCGCCGCCCGTCGTCTCCGTGTGCCTCGTACTAAGGGCGAGGTCTGTCGTACGACCCAAAGATGGCATCCGCCGCCGCAGGTGCGATTTTCGTGCCACCGAAGCCACTCGATACCCCCGAAGTGTAGGAACGGAAGCGTTAACGTCCACTGGGAGGTAACGGGACACCTCGCAGCTCGATGCTCTCCGTTTCCCTCACAAGCTGCGTCTGCCCGCTAAGGCCCGCTTTCGAGGGGAGTGCCCACTACGGACGTGTTTTGGGGTCTGTACTTTCTGGTGTTTGTGGAGGATGCGTGGCTGTTTAGGGGCGAAGCAGCGTACGACCTTCCTTTGTCCGTGGCTGGTCCCTTGGCGTCCGTGTACACAGTGTTGCGCATGCGCAAGGAGGATTGCATTGGATTGGATTGGAATGTATATAATGTACACACGCGTTGTCACTCATTTACATGCGCGAGTGGGCAATGCCATGGGCGATTTACGGTAAGAACGATCCCCAGTGCTTCGCCCACTCGTCATGATTCACTTCTTGGAGAAGCGAGAATGTTTTTAGCTCATCGCGCCTGCTAGCTGTGAGTGCGATTATGGCTCCCTGTGGCTCAAAGGGAGACCATTCACTGCCGAGTGCTTTGCCATGGGTGTTGATCTGTGCACGTATACTGCGTTGGAATAGGCTTTGTTCGCCCCGGTGGCTCTGCCTGTAATGACTGTCCAGTGTGGCTTCAAGTCGACGGCCTTACTCGACACTTGGGTACTGGGAGAAGATTCTCACTGGTCTTGTTTTGTCTTGCTCACGTGCTTGTCTGTAATGGTGACGTGGAAACAACCCCGGGCCAGAGAAATTAGATCAAGTTATGGAACTGATGGCATCAAACAACCAGTTTCAGGAGGAGGTATCTGGCAAACTGAAAGACTTTAAGCTCAACGTGACGGACATCAAGAGACGCCTCTCTGAGCTCGACCAATGTGATTCTGTCAGCAACCTCCGTGTAGACGCCAGTAATGTCAGCGCCGTGCTAAAAGAATCATGCGACCAGCTTAGCAGCATTGACTCAAAGCAAACTCAGCGTTCGAGCCTTGTTGTTGACGACCTAACAACCGCAATCGCCACAGTAACGTTGTTTTTAAAGGCCTTCCTGAGAGCAGACCGGAAAAGTGGGCAGAGACGGAAGAAACGACTACCAAGTTTGTTAGCGAAAACTTGGACATGCATGTTGGTGATATCGAGCGGGCACATAGAACAGGTGAACGGAAAGCGAGAACTGTTCGCCCTATAGTTGCCAAATTTCTCAACTTTAAGTTCATACATAACATTTTAAAGGATGAGTGGAAGCTCTGCTATGGGACAGAGTGACACACACTACAGGAGTCAAGCGCCACGGCTGCTAAGGAACAGTGACTGAAAAATCGTTCGTTTTCAAAGCTGTCAATCCCCCTAGCAAATGTTCGCAGCATATTTAATAAACAGGACCTCCTAGGCTCGTTGACATAATCATGTTGGGTGGA
Organism: Haemaphysalis longicornis; assembly: GCF_048455015.1. NCBI lineage: Eukaryota > Metazoa > Arthropoda > Arachnida > Ixodida > Ixodidae > Haemaphysalis > Haemaphysalis longicornis. The sequence goes on from NW_027526445.1 coordinate 189,875,563, forward strand.
TATTGGGCTTGGAACCGAGATGTGGCTTTCCTCTGATGTTAGAGATTGCGAATTATCTTTGGCTAAACATGTCTGTATATTTAGAAAAGATGGAACAGTGTCTCCCGGTGGTAGCGTTATAATACTCTTTAAAATGAATTTGCAATGCCATTTAGTCGACACGATTTCCCGCCGCAGTGGCTCAGTGGCTAAGGCGTTCGCTGCTGAGCACGAGGTCGCGGGCTCGATTCCCGGCCGCAGCGGGCGCTTTTCTGATGGAGGCGAAAAGCAAAAACGCCCGTGTGTACGATGTTTCGGCGCACGTTAAAGATCCCCAGGCGGTCAAAATTAATCCGGAGCCCTCCACTACAGCGCGCCTGATCACCTGCATTGCGCCGGCGCATTAAACCCCACAATCAATCAATCAATCAATTACTCGACACAATTTCATGCATAGAGATCCTAGGGGTGATACTCCGCCTATCTGCTTCTGTAAGTTGTGCTGTCGGGGTCTGCTAACATCCGCCGGATACTGCCCCCGAATTTATTGAGCACTTAAACGTGTTTCATACAAAAACAAGTCCCCAAAAAATACCCAATAATTTTAGCTGGGAACCTCAATTACCCAGGGATGGATTGGCGGTCAGGCAGACCATATGGCAGCACAAAAAGGCATGAATGTAAAGAATTTAGTGATGCGTCATCCTCGCTTAGTTTGAGTCAAATGGTCAGACTGCCTACACGTGTCGACACAATTGTAGGTCTTGCGCTTACACGTGTCGACACAATTATAGGTCTTGCGCTAACCCCAGAACCAGGTAGTCTACTCGTACACGTTTTAGACAGCATCAGCGATCACAACTTAGTGCATTGTGAGGTAACATTAGAAAGATTCAACATCGAAAATAAAAGTAAAACAATTTTTGATTACAGGCGCGCAAACCGCGGCATGATAGAAATCGATTTGATTTCATTTTACACGCAGTGCGTCACTTACTTTGCTTTCAGAAATGCAAATGATAACTGGCAAATCGTTCGCAATGAGCGTCTGGAACTGATAGAAAAATACGTTCCAAGAATCAGTATCACGTCATCGACGCACAGCGCCTGGTTCACAACCAGCGTCAAACGCCGAATCCAAAAGAAAAGGCGACCTTATCCAAAGGACAAACGATCTGATTCAGCCGATTACTGGAAGCGCACAAAGAACAATCTTAACTGCGCAAAGCAGAAATTGGGGTAGGCAAGGTAAAAGTTTTCAAAAATATATCAAACCTACTGCATGCCAACCAGAGAAAATTTTGGAAAGTGATAAATCCAAACTACTAACCGCCATTGTCCATATCAATATCCAAAAATGGTGCACTCCTTTCCTCGTTAAAAGCTGCAGAGGAATTGAATTCTGTCTCTTCCTCTGTGTTTACAAATGAAAGCCCATTACCAGCCACTTTTTACATACAGTCCTTCGATTCAGCAACGTATGACTTGCTTATCACTCATGACTTGCTGCAGCCATTTATAGAATCTAACCAACTCTGCGCCAAGCCCCGATGAAATATTCATCAAACTACTAAAAGACTAAAGTGGTCGTGTCCCCGGTCTTAGTTGCTATATTTTAGCAATCGATAGACACAGGATGCGTACCATTTGCCTGGAAAATGGCCCGTGTTATCCCCATCTTCAAGTCAGGCGACTCATCTGTGCTTCTTAATTGCAGATTAACTTAACCACCATAGTTTGCAAACTTCAACACATATCATTGCCTTAATGAGAACAAAACACAGCTTTTTTTCCAATCAACGTATTTTTTTGAGAAACCGTTCCTGTGAAACTCAGTTATTCGAATTAATTATTGTTATCCTTAATGCGGTAAATTCGTCCTTCCAAATAGATGCTATATTCATTGTGGTGTTTTTGGTGGCTAGCCCTCAAGACTGGCGTCGCAGAACTGGGACAGGCGCTTGAAACGGGAGTAGTAGACGGATACGAACATTTATCTCGCCGAGACGAGTTGACGAGAGGAAGATACATTTACAAACAGAATTCAAGAATGGCCTCTATCCTAAGGACACAAAGTTCGGCTAGGGCGGAAAAACTAACACGTCCAATTTCAGTTCAAACATAAGCCGGTAATGAAGCAAACGTCTCGCGCGCTCTGGCGCTGTCCATGCAGTCGATGCTGCTACTGTCGCGGTTGTCGGCGGCCTCTTGGTGGTGAACACGGGGTACACAGCGCTGCAAAGTCGAAGCCTGCGATTTGATGCGGGGTCGACGAACTGCTTGTACACAGGCCATCACTGCAGCCTGGCTGGGTCTCCGGGCGCCCTCAACGACGGCCTCGGTAGACCACGGCTGCCGCATCTTGCGAGTAGCTCTCAAAATCACGGCTCCTCCGATTCCACTCTGCTTCGTCACCAGTCCACCATCTCCGCTTCCTCATCTTCCGGCGTCACTGTAATGCTTAGGATTATTTCGGCGGCTCACTTGTGAGGGCATTTTTGCGGGGCACATAGCCAGAGAGGGCGAATGTCCACCTTAAGTCATTAAACTTCGTCGTCTTCGAAGTCTTTTTTGACGCGCACACCACCGCTGTCTTCTATCTTATCCCAAGGATCCCCACAAAAAGTGTTTGGGGATACACAACGCACATTCAAAAAGAGAAGTCACAGTATGAGAAACATTTTCAGAAAAACACAAACGAACTATCACAACCACTCCAGAAATATTTTCAGAAGACAATGTTCTAAACGTACCGTCTCACCAGTAAAGTTCACATTGCAGCTAAAGCACTAAAAGGTAAGGTGTCGCGTATATTAATTCATAGCATTCTTTGCCGAGTACCCCCCAGCCAGGACCGTGTAACGACCTGCATTTCCACAAAAATGCACATATCGCGGAAGTTCACCCTGTAATCGTTATAATAGCTTAAATAGAAATAAGTGGTCACAAAAAATTTTGAAAAACTAAAAAATAAGAATAATAATAATAAAAAAAAAACATACCGGAAATGGCGAAACGTGTAACATCCTGCATTTCCACAATAATGCACATTTCGGGGAAGTTTTAAATGTAATCGTTATAATCCCGTAAAAGAGAATAATCGGTCGGACGAAATTTTAAGAAACAAAAAGATCAGAAAAATATTGAGAAATTACGGAAAATACCAAAAAGGATAACGCATCGCCTTTCCACAATAATGCAGATATCGCGAAAGTTCCACCTGTAATCGTTATAATAGCGGAAATGGACATAACTGGTTGAACGAAATGTTGAAAAACTAAAAAAAATAAGAAAATAATAAAATAATTACGAAAACTGGTCAACCGTGTAACGCCCTGAATTTACACAATAATGCAGATTTCGGAAAAGTTGTAAATGTAATCGTTATAGTCACGTAAATGGATATAATTGGTCGGACGAAATTCGAAGAAACTGAAAAATAATAAAAATACTGGAAAATTACGGAAAATACCAAAAAAAGTTTAACGCATGGCATTTCCACAGCAATGCAAATATCACAAAAGTTTCTTGTGTAATCGTTATAATAGCGTAATATTTGGTAGAAAAAAATTTTGAAAAAATAAATATTAAGAAAACTATATGATAATTCCGGGGAATTGCGAACCGTGTACCGCCCTTCACTTCCGAATTACGGCAAATTCGAGAAAGTTCCACCTGTAGTCGTTTCATTACCATGAATAGAGATAATTTATCGAACGAAATTTTCAAAAAATAATAAATAACAAATATATAAAAAAATACGAAAAATGCCAGGTGTATAACGACTTGCATTTCAACAATAATGCAGATTTCGCGAATGTTCCACTTCGAATCGTTATAATAGCGCAAATGGAGATAATTGGTGGGACAGGATTTATGAAAACAAAAGCTTTGACTGTAAAAACTCACTCTCAAGACAAGCGGAATAAGAATGCTACGCATTAGTAGATAATTCTCTGCATTTCTGCAGAATTTTTTTAAACGATGGGAAAAGCTTCCTGTATCAAGCGCAAGTTTTTTCGTAAACTTCCAATTAACCGACCACTGGGAGTTTTAATTGCGAAGCCGATCCAAAGACATGTCATTATTTATTTTTTATGCATCCTTTCGGCTTTCCCAACAACATGCACGTTTGGTTGCGCATCTTGGCTCACCATTTGCTGAAACCTTTCCTAAGTTTGTTTACCGACATCCAACTGCATACTGTAAATTTCTGGCTAGAGCAGAGGGCGCTGTTGCAGATTTCCTCACTGGTTTGTGCTGTCTTCTCAGAATATATGTACAAGACGAGCCATGGGGTCACTGTAAACATCAGCCCTGTGTTTTAACGAGCCCAAAGTTCAAACGCATGCCGGGTTGTGCCTCATTCATAGATTTCGCCAAGGCCTTCGAAAAGGTCCCTCACATCCGCCGCATGGAAAAGCTTACTGCTCTTTATATTAACACTAAGGTTAACAGGTGGATTAAGAACTTCCTAAAGCATCGGTATCAGTCAGTAACCATTAATGATCAGTCCTCCCCTTTCACTCAAGTAACTTCCAGTCTCCGTGTGAGACCCCGGAAGTGTTGGGGCCTGTAATTCTTGGCTCCTATCATATTTTGATTATATATATTGCCGCGAAGAAAGCTTTCGATTTCGGCGGGGCGCTCACCGTACCTCGGGCGCGGGGCGTGTGGAGGAAATCCACGAAGACCAAGTCGTCGGTAGGGACAAGCTCTGTATATGTGGCTTGCCTCGCCGCAATGGAAACATAGAGGTCGCTGATCCGGCGTGCGCCACTCGTCGCTCTTGCGAGGCCGCCGTGCCTCATCAACAGTCAGCATGGCGCGGGGTCGGAGGCCCAGTGTCGTTTGCGGTGTTGCGGCGGCAAGTGTTGGGGCAACGTAGCGATCCGACTCCCTCAGGGCTGCCGCATATGAGGCAACCTGGGTCTGTTGTTGCGGGACCCCGTACGGCTCCTGCGGCACACCATACTGCCTTTGTGGGGCTTCATACGTCTCGGGCGCTCCAACAGCTTGCCTGACTTCGCGGCGTATAGCCTCCGCAAGGGGCATGGAGGCTTGAAGCTGCTGGACTCCGTGCAGCTTTTGGAGTTCCTCTCGAACGATCGACCTGACCAACTCCCGGAGGCCGCCGTTTCCTTGCTCCACTGAAGGGGCGTCGCTCGACATAAAAGTGATGTCCCGGCTGTACTGCCTCGCTCTTTGGAGTAGGGCCCTTTCAATTGCTGTGGCCTCAGACAGAAATGCGCTGACAGACTGCGGAGGATTGCGCACCAATCCAGCAAATACATCCTGCTTTACACCTCGCATAAGGTGTCTCAACTTCTTTTCCTCAGACATAGCCGGGTCTGCGCGCCGGAAGAGGCGAGCCATGTCTTCTACATACATGGTGACGCTTTCATTTGGCCGTTGGTTTCTAGCTTGAAGCGCCGGCTCAGCTTTTTCCCGACGATCCGTGCAGGCGTACGTGGCCAAAAACCGGCGGCGAAACTCGTTCCACGGCGTCAACGTGGCCTCGTGGTTTTCAAACCACGTGCGAGCTGACTCTTCTAAGGCATAGTACACGTTATGCAGCTTGTGTTGCTCGTTCCATCCATTAAAGTTCGCAACGCGTTCGAATTGGTCGAGCCAATCTTCTCCGTCCTCGAAAGAGTCCCCATAGAAAACTTTTGGTGTGCGGAGCTGGTGTACCACGAAGTAGGAAGGTGCCGTACCGGTACCGGAGGTCACAGTGCTGGCGTCCCGCGTGGCCATCCTTGGTCTGCTTGTCATAGGCTGGAATTCTACCGGTAACCCTCGCAGTCGCCGGCTGGTTCGTTCGTGGACGGGTGTCAACTCCGCGGCTGAGCTTGTCGCCGGGCCTACACAGGGGGGGGGGGGGGGGGGGGGTGGATGTAGAGCGCAATTGATCGTACCCCGCACCTCCACCAGTTTTGTAGCGACAAGACGTTGCACGGGTGGATTACAATTAGTTTATTGAGGCGAACTTGTGCCCACAACGTAAAAACACCGACCGTTCCGAACGTCTCCCCACGAGCGTCTCCTCCAAAACTAGCCCCCGCCGCACGAGCGCGCATTCCACGTGGCTTCGTGGAACAGCGCCACGAGAGCGTGCTCCCAGTGACGTAGAGGCTCATTGTGGGAAAGCTTTCTTCGCGGCAATATCAATGACATTACAGTAATATCAGTTCTACTATCCAATTATTTGCGGATGACTGCGTCATTTATAGGAAAATTGAAAACCCGCAAGATTCCTTATCCTTGCAAACAGACCTTAATCAACTGATGAAGTTGTGTAGGAATTGGCAGATGGAAGTAAATGTGCCCAAAACTAACTCCATAACATTTACCAAAACTAGCGCGTCAGAGCCCCGTCACTGTTATCTCAATAGTATGCCTGTACAAACCGGAACCATGGTAAAATACTTGGGTGTCCACATAACGTCTGATCTAACCAGGAACCATCATATCGATCCAATAACCAGCAAAGCATCTAAATCACTCAGATTAATTCGGTGTAATCTGCATTCAGCTAACACATTTACGAATTAAGCTTCTTGCCTACCAAACAATAGCTCGATCAAAGACAGAAAATGACGCACTAATCTGGAACCCCCATCAGTCGTATCGCGTAGATAAACTTGAAGCACTCCAAAATAAAGCTGCCCGACTCATTCTCGGGAACTATTCAAGAACATCAAGTCTAACAGAAATGAAAAAAAAAAATTCCTGTACCCTTCTAGAACAACGCCAGCTTCATAGTCTTTTATCGGTTTTTCATAGGCTATACCACAGCCAAGCTTCTGTCGCTTTATCGCCCATAAACCCCGCTAGTTACGTTTTGTCCCGTAGAGATCACGGATTCAATGTCCACCCAATATTCGGACGTACTAACCTATTTTTCTTCTTACTTCCTATTCGTCCCTGGAATAAGCGCTTAGGTAGCATCGTCACGCTCATTTACCATGACTCATTTATAAAAGAGTTACACCTATTCCTCAATGTATAAATCATTTTTCAGTGTTTTTTAAACCGGTTGGATTTGTTCAATGTTCAATGTTTGTGTCGGTTTGAACCTGCGTCACTTTTAACTCTGTCATTTTTGAAATGAGATAACGGCTGTGCCCCTTTTTGTGCACCCTTATTTTGTAACTATGCATATAGACATGAATGTGTTTGTATTTGCATTTCCATGAGTGCTCCTGTTTTAATACTACATTGTGGTTTCTTTTTCACTCCCACCCCTATGTAACGCCCGTGAGGGCCCTTGGGGTAAATGAATAAACAAAAAAACCTTGAACCGAAATCACACTCTTCAGCGCACTCGCGCGGTTGTTGAGGCAGCTAAAATGCAGTTAGAGGACACTACTTGTGTCAGCATGACCTCTGTATTCCTGATTACGAAGCAGTTGGCCTTTCTGCTGATGCAAGCCCGTGGCCACTGTTGCCGAGGGACGAGTGCGTGCCTGAATACTCCGCAAATTCATTGAAAATCTTCTCTTATCTCGATTTTCATAATCTGTATAAGTCTCCCTTGGAAAAAAAAAAAAAACCTGTTGGATATTAGCGCTTGTATTTATAGCCTGCTTGGTCTGAAATGTTTGCGCTTAAAGGTGGTTGGCCGGTTGATGAAACTCGAACTAAAGCTTAAGAACTATAAGGATTGCCATCTATCTTCTCCCTACCACGGCTGCGGCTGCGGGTCATTGCTTGCGCCATGTGTCGCCAGATGGAGACATAGCATAATGTGAGAGAGATAGCTGAAATCGATTTTGTTTGTAAGAGCAGTGTAGTCTTGCGTCAGTGCTCCACCACGCAGCCGGCCAGACAAGAAGTCCCCATTTCTTCACGTGGCCTCAAATAGGTCAATGCTAGTACTTATGCGAGTATACATATGTATTTATGAGAGTACTTACACGAGATCAATTCGCGTACTTATATGCACGTGTGAACCCAGTCGGAAGCTTGCGCTGTGGAGTGCCCACCACTCCTATATCCTTGTCTGTACGCGCTTTGAATTTTTCACCAGGTCGCAAATGGTTTGAATTCGGGTAACCATTTTCCAAGCGAAATGAGAAGAGACGCCGCAACAGTTTATGGTCCGCCCGAGCGGATTGTCCTCAATTCCTCGAAGTGTCGTGTAGAAACTATCCTACGACAGTGCCCATTGGAATCGGCGTCATTTTAATGCGTGGCATTCAGTTCACTTTTGTTTGTTTATTCTTCACCAAAACACAATATCCCCACAGCCAGCACTTTAACGTCCTGCATTATCGCGAAAATGCATATCCCACCGAATTAACCCTTTAAATTGTTATGATAGCGTAAACTAAGAGAATTGCCCGATCAGTATTTCGATAAACGAAATAGTACGAAAAAGTGACAAATTTAAAATTTTTCAGAAATCAGAAATCAATTGACGAAATCAAAAATATGCATCCGCAAAATATCCTCAGAAAAACGAAGGCTAAACTGAAAAATCTCGTTAAAGAACGAACAATAAAAATAGCGAAAACGGGCCACCCGTCCAACGCCTTGAATTTCCGCAAAAATGAGTAGTTGGTGGACGCAACACAATTAATCGTTATGACAGGGTAACGAAGATAATTGGTCGAACGGATTTTCCATTAACCCAGAAATATGAAAAATATAAAAAATGAAAATATTACATGAATGAACTGACGAAATCAAAGATGTGCAACTTATACATCTCCAAAAGACGAAGAATAAACTAAGAAAGTCCCTTAGCGAACGTTTTTCCGGCCTTTCTATGCTGCCACCACTTGGAAAAGTGGTAAATCGAGACAGAAGCGCTGTCAGTGGCAAATTTGGAGTACTAAAGGTGATCTCTTCAAAGCTACAAAAATATTTCATGCTATAGCTGGATTAAAGTATTTAATTATCGAAATCTGCCGGTGGGGTGCAAGCACGACGGTTACGCTGCTTGTTCAAGGTATTCAAAAATCGTGCCAGCAATTTTGCACATGCTGGGGCAGTTCAGTTAGAGCCTCGGTTTCATTTGATTACTTACAAGCCTTGATCCTAAAGCTTTCGTTCATTTTATGTCTTTTATTTTCAGGTTTCAGATGTTAATACAAACGCAAGTGAGTGAAGGCGAGAAGAACAGGCAGGCTGTGGAGACGATGTTGACCAGGACACTTGAGGCTGTCGCACAGGCATCAAGTATTGCGTTGATGGAAATGAGAGACATGACTAGGGAGACATTAGAAATGCAGAGGGGGGTCATGGACCGAGTTGACCAAAGAACCCAAGAAATGGAGGAGAGGCTGCTGCGAACGCAGAACGCCCACACGCGGGAATTGATGGACACCCTGCAAGATATGCACCGTAGGTATTTGGAGGAAGTTGTGAGGCGTTTCAATGGTGCCGTGAACGTGACTGAAGAAAATGCACAAGGTCCTCGTAGGACGCCGGCAAGAAAGAGCAAACGTTGTCTTTTGCAGTGATTATTCGACACCACTCGCGCTGCTCGCTATGATGCCCCAGTACTCACCACCACTTATCCAGGAACCTGACCTACGCTCTCAGTTTTCTTTGGCCTCTTGTTTAGAAGAAGTGGATTGTATTTGAGCTAGGAACTGGAAAAGTATGAAAACTGAATAAAATATGTTAAGCTTGGTCTGTTTTCGAGACTAATGTTTTTTGCTGTTTACAAATAAACGCTTTATGTGCAAAGCATATATTCGCGAACCACGGCTGGTTTCTTCAAATTGAATATTGATACGTCACGTTTTGGGGGTCTGTTCTTTGTGGCTGCGTTATTTAGGTCAATGGAGAGAGAATGTTAGGTGACTGTCAGTAGTGATTCTAAGAGTCAGGAAAGTCAACAAAGTCAGGAAAGCTTCCAATCTGTTCGCAAACATCCGTTCAATCCACACTGAAACAGAAATGCCGGGTCGAGAGGAGTGCGGGGTGAAAGAACCAACAAGAAGATATTTGGAGAATGTTCACACTCACAATGTTCAAATAAAGTGGTCAGTATCTAATATTTCTGTCAAACATGCCCATTTGAGCGTTCTTAAACCGCATCCCCTCGGGCCTCCCGAATGACACTTGGGCTGCGCCTCATTAAATGACGACATAGACTCCTTGACTGTGACGGCAAAGACGGTAGCGTTCGTAAATACTGCGGAAAATATAATTAAATATGCTTATATTACTTGGTCGCGTGAGAAACAATGTAAACACCTCATTGTGTGAATAAAACTTGCGTACGTAAGTTATGGTTGAAAATATGCTACTCCAAGTAGACATGTGTGCGTAGCATGGCTAAACCACACAAGTCTTCCTAACGGCTGCGCAGCCGGGTAGCGTATTTCGAAACGCTTCGCTGCACAGCGCCCCCCACGTGACATGTGTGATGTCACGTCGCGCGATGCAGCATTATATATTAAACGTGGTCAAAGGCTGCACCGCTAGCCTAAAGCGACCTAATGGATACCACATCACCATTATTAATGAAAATAATGCGCATAATTGACCTTAGAAAACGTTTTGGCAATGAAAAAATGAGCGCAGCTTGCGCTAGTGGTCCAAGGCTAGCCGAATGGCGAAAAATAGATTGAAGAAGGCGTGATGAACATATTTTCTCCAAGCGTTGGAGGGAAAATTCCCCAGAAAAGGACAGCATCTCTGAAATCTAGAAAACAGTGATCAATTGTTTCTGATCGAGAACAGAGGCGGCAATCGGTCGACGACGAAGCTATAGAAAGACCACAGTATTTCATTGAAGTTTTAGCAGAGAGCACAGCATAGTGTAATTTAATGAAACATGTTTTAAGACCGGGTGAAACACACATTTTATACTGTATTGAGGACGTCTTGGTATGGGCACTGGAGGTATAGGACACCATATAAAGGCATGGGAAAAAACCCAACAACCAAGGCATAAAAAAAAGACTCCCTTGAAGCATTAAAAATGAACTCAAGGCTGCTAAACCAAGTCTGTAACAAGCGAAACGTCTCAACCACTTCTTTGATAAAACCCCGAGGACATCGGTCTTCTTCCACCGACAACGAAGACACAACAATATCATGGAGAAAATGCGGACGATGTGTTTGCAGTACAGCGTTAAAAAACGGATGTTGAACATCTCGAAAGCAGAATAAGCGAGCAAAGAAGCTGCCAAACAAAAAGATGAAACCCATGCAAGTACCACTCGCACAACCGGAAGGAAACGGTTATCCTGACGCATAGGCTAACTATGCGAACTCCAAATGAAGGATGTGAAAATCCAGTGAAAAGCCTGTATCCTGAAGCGAGAGCAATGTAACACATGTAGGACGTTAAGAAGACGGCTCACAAGAAACGTGTTGCACACCCGTGCACGAGAAAAGATATACAGCTGCCGCCCACGCCAATCATTGACTTTGAGCCTGCTCCGAGCAACGCGAGTCAGTATTGCGAAAGTGTGAGGATGGATTTCCTGAATGTGTCGCGTCATTATTCCAATTCATTAACGCGAAATGATCGGGTGTCGTTCCCAGTTCTCTCAAACAAAAGACACAGGGGCTGAACGGCGTGTTCTTTTTAGGGGTTCATTATAGAACCGAGCAGGAAGTGGCATCACGCGTGTCACATGGGGGGGCTGTGCAGCGAAGCGTTTAGAAGCACGCCCCGGGTACGGTGGTTCGAGCAGTACTAAGGCACGCTCCAGTCGCCTATTTATGCGTACGAGCACATCGCCTTCGTGAATAGCAGCAAGGCACGCTGAAGAGAAAAAAAAGCAATCCCCGATCACGCAAACGTTTTGTGTCTTACCTCCCGCGTTTCGCGCGTTGCAATGAAATGAGACGTTCGAGCGCCAAGCCACAACATTGAAGAAGCCCCCCAGCCACGAGTACAAATACTTTAACGCAGCACTATGTTCGGCCAAGGTTCAGCGCTCAATTTTTCCGAAACTCGACGCTCATTTTTTCTTTGATTGACGTCAAGTTGCACGCTCCTTTGAGTTCAATGAACCCACGTTCTCTGCGCTCAAGCTATTTGGGAAGCGCGAGTACACACACGCCCACGAAATGTGCACGACATGCACTTTGTAGGGATGGTTAATCAGCAAAGTGCTAACGTGCGGCCAATGTTTGCTATTGCCACGTTGACCCTGCTCCGCCGGCACCGCCACCGCCCCTGCCCGCCGTCGTCGCCTGATATGTGCTTCCCTGGACGGCCAGCAACAACTGGCCTCCAGCACAGAGGCCACCAAATCTCCAAATCGGCACTTGGGCTGCTGGTATGCGCATCGGGACCTATTTTCCTGCAATAAAAAGTATGCTCTTACTACTCTTCCTCCTCTTTCTCCTCGCCGTACCCCTCCTCCTCCTCCTACTATAGTAGTAGTACTACTGCTCATACTACTACTATGCAGTAGCTCGCTACGCAAGCACTCTTCTGTGAGATACAGGCTTTTTCGCTCCCTCTTACGCACATTTCTCCCTTAGCAGTGTCGATAGATGCGAGAGTCTAGCTTAGTAATCTATAAATCCAGCCAATTTTTCTCCCCTCACTTTCAACTCCTCTCTGACCTGCTTTTTTCGCTCCTGCGCATGGGTTTACAACTTTACGTACACCACACATGTGATATCAGCTTGCCCTCGGTCTCCGTCATCCAAGGCATTGTGCGGAAGGAACTTGCACAGGTGAAGCCCGAAACAACCCATTCCCGTTAGAACTAGTCCAGTTAAAACCCATTCCCGAAACGCCCTTCCCGTTTCGCCCGTCCCGTGTGCGCCCGTTCTCAAAACGTCCTTCCATTTTCAACCCACTCCCAAAGCACCCTTCCCATTTGAACCCAGATCGTCTCAACCCATTCGAATTTTTGCAAATATTCGTTATTGTTTTTGAAAGTGTTCCCCAAAATGTGCATCGGAGGAACGAGCTCTGCATTACACCATGACAGTGTTAGAGGAAACGCTGCAAATAGGAAGTTTGAAAGCAACTAAGAGGAAGCTCGCCATCGGCAAAGACTGAATGTACGCACTCAGACAGGAGCAGGGTACCATAGCACAGAACACGGACAAGATAACAAAGGAAGCAGAACGGTTGTACACCAGCGACGTTAGATCAGGGGAAACTACTGAGAGTACAAACTTAACTTGCGATGACCCACTATTTACTAAAGATGAAGTAAGAAAGGCTCTGAAGGACATGAAAAGAGGGAACGTTGCAGGCGATGATGGCATAACCGTGAATATTTTGAAGAAGGGAAGAGACATAGCACTGCAAAATCTTACTGCACTATATTCGGATTGCTTATTTTCGGATTGCACTATTTTCGGAAAAAGCGCATATACCCTGGAAAACCACAACATCATTCTGATTCATTAAAAGGGAGATACCAAGGACCTTAAATAATAGAGACCCATTACCCTACTCTGAGTTGTTTATAAGCTGTTTACCAAAGTTATAGCTGGCCGCGTATGTGACAGCCTGGATTCCCAACAACCCAGAGAGAAGGATGGGTTTAGGAAAGGATACTCAACCATGGATCACATCCATGCTGTCAATCAAGTGATAGAAAAATCCGCATAACACCGTAAACCCATTTACACGGCATTTACAGAGTATGAGAAAGGGTTTGACTCAGTACAAACCACAGCCGCGCAAAATGCATTCAAGGAACAGTAAATAGAAGAGGCCTACATGAGACTTCTAGACGACATAAATAAGGTATATACGGGCAGGGTAACACTTCACAAGCAAAGCCATAAATTTCCGATCCCAAAGGGAGTAAGACAGAGACACAATTTCACCAAAAGTGTTCACCGCATGCCTGGAAGGTGTATTCTGAAAGCTGAACTGGAAAAACGCAGGTATAAAGATAAACGAATAATACGTGAGTGATTTGAGGCTTGCAGACTGCATAGTATTGCTGGGTGAGACTGCAGAACACCTGCAAGAAATGCTTGGGGAACTGCAATCAAAAAGCATGGCCATGGGAGTAAAAAATATAGGAATAAATCTACAGTAATGAGGAATAAGCATGACGGAAGCGGCCTCTTCAGATTAGGAAACGAAGCGCTAGAAGAAAAAAATATCTACTTCTGACAGATGGTTAGTGCCGACCCCAACCACCAGAGAGAAGTCCGGCGCGGAGTATACCTATGGGACGGGGAGAACTCGGCAAGCACTCGCAGATAAAGAAAAGTACGCTACCTCTCTCCCTCGAAAGCAAAATATTCAATGAGTGCCTACGGCCTACGATCACATACGAAGCTGAAACTTGGAGCATTCCTAAACAACTGGAAAGGAAACTTAGATCGGCTCAACGGGCCATGGAATGAAGAATGACAGGAGTAACACTACGGAACAGGAAACGAGCTTCCTGGATCAAGTAAGCAACTGGAATAGATGATATTATAGTTCAATTCAAGAAAAAGAAATGCACTTGGGAGGTTACCCGACAACGTCGAATAACTTCCCAAGCACGAGATCCCCTGTGTAGGGGGTGCTTGTACCAATTTTTAATGGTTGGTGCCCAGTGGTACCGAAGTACGTGCCCCATTAAACCGACGTGGTGGAACGGTTTCACGTGCACTGGATCCCCCCGTACGGGGAGCGCGTGTCCCCATTTTTATTCTGGTGGGTGACCAGCGGCTCCAGAGGAACCTACCACGTCCGCCACAGTGATGATGGTGATGATGGTTTGTGTTTAATGGCGCAAGGACGACGAGGGCAAAGAGCGCCACAGAAGTTATTTAATGAAAAGAAGTGATTACCACAAAAGGTAGGTATAAAACGTGTAAACTGGACATAGTAAGATCAATAAAGATAATGGTGATGGCTGGTGTATAGGGCCAGATTTGATTATGCATGATAGGAGATGAGGTTTAAAAACTTAACATCTGACAAATACTTAAACACGCGTTTCACAGAAACCATGGCATCGTCACCCAGAAACAACGATGGGTGTAGGGGAATATGTTGTCTGTAGAGTTCTCTGAAGTATTTGTGTCGTGTTGTGTCAAGTGCCTTGCATTGTATGAGTATGTGGACTACGGATAGGCCCTCCCCACACCTGCTACAGAGGGGTATTGGAGACCCCGTGAGCAAGTGGGAATGTGTTGCATGCGTGTGGCCTATCCGTAATCGAGCCAGGGTAACTTCGTTGTGTCTGTTGTATGTGTCAGTGGTGTATGCTCCAAAGAGTGCCTTTATAATGTGTAGTTTGTTGTTAGTCTGTTGATTCCAGTGTGCTTGCCATGTTGTGCGAAGGTGTTGTCTGATGTGTGATTTGAGGTCGGTCTAGGGTATTTTTGTTATGTCGACTGTAGTTGTAAGGGCAGCAGCGGCCGCCATTCGGTCTGCGGTCTCATTACCTAGAATTCCAGAGTTCCCTGGCACCCAGAACACGGTCACCTCAAGGTTTAACGCATGCACAGACATAATAGTACTAATGAGAGCATTGACCACATGGTTTTTAGACTTCTGTGAGGATAATGTACGCACAACACTTAAATAATCAGTATAAATTACAGATTTCGGAATTCGACTTAGAACAATATGTTTAACTACAAGAAGTATGCCATAGGCCTCTGCAGTAAAGATACTTGTATTTCTATTTATAGTTCTACAGACATTAAATGTGCCACCATGCGCAGCACAGGAAACAGTTGTGGCAGTTTTTAAAGCATCCGTGTAAAATTCAGCACACTTATATTTGTGCTGCAGGGACAAGAAATGTTGCACGATCGCGCTTCTAGGCACTCTGTTTTTCTCGACACTTGTAAAAGATACATCACATGATATCGGGCGAAGCTGCCACGGTACTAGAAGTTCAGTAACGGAAGTTTTGATGGTGTCTGAGAACATGACATCAAGTTGCGACGCTTCTTCTCTTACTCTGAAAGCGAAGGGAGCAGAGACTGATCGACGATTAGTAAGAAGTTGAGATATGGATGTATCATAAAAAACTGATGTAAAAGGGTGGTGAGGCATTGATGAGATTTTAAAAGCATAAAGCAGGTCTGTGTAAGCTCGCTGACGTTCTAGGCTCCATTTGTTGCACTCTACACACAGACTTTCGACTGGACTAGTCCGAAAGGCACCACACGACAAGCGGAGCCCTAGATGAAGCACAGGGTCCAGCATTCTGAGGGATGTTTTAGTGGCTGACCCATAGACAACGCTACCATAGTCCAGTCGTGAACCTATCAAGCTGGTAAAAACACGTAAAAGAAGTTGTTTGTCAGCACCAAAAGAAATGTGCGACAGAACCTTCAGGATAGTCATTGTCTTTAAGCATTTATGTTTTAGTTGTTTTATGTGGGATAAATGTGAGCTTTTCGTCAAAGATTATACCTAAAAACTTGTGTTCCTTTTTGACAGGAATCGAGACACCATTGAGATGAATGTCTGGATCCGGCTGGATGCCAGGCCTCTTGGAAAACAAAACACAAGTGCACTTTCCGGGATTAAATTTAAAACCATTGCTATCTGCCCAGCCAGCTAGCTTGTTAACACCAAGCTGGACCTGGCACTCACAGACAGACAAGTTACAGGATTTATAGGAGAGTTGAACGTCGTCTACATAGATTGAACAGGAAATCGGCGGTGGCAGCGCCTTCCTAAGGGAATTCATTTTCACAATAAAAAGGGTGAAACTTAAAACTCCACCTTGCGGCACTTCATTTTCCTGCACATGAACCCTGGAGAGTGCAGTTCCAACTCGCACACGAAAGGTTCTTTGAGACAAGTAGCTGGCAAGTGTGTTCATCATGTTACCTGTTATGCCGAAGGACTTGAGGTCGCTTAGGATGCCATACCGCCACGCGGTATCGTACGCTTTTTCCAGATCAAAAAACACCGTCATATAATATTGTTTGTGGAGGAAAGCATCCTTTATATAGGACTCGAGCGCGACGAGTTGGTCGTTGGTGTACCGCCCCGCCCTGAAGCCTGCCTGGCAGCTCTCGACAAGACCATTGTACTCAAGAAAGTACACGAGTCTTCTGTTTATCATCTTCTAGAGGAGCTTGCACAGGCAGCTTATGAGGGCGATGGGCCGATAGCTAGCGGGAGAGGAAGGGTCCTTTCCTTCCTTCAGGAAAGCCACTACTATGGCCTCCCTCCAAGAGCGAGGAATGTGTCCCGAAAGCCATATGTTGTTGTATAGATGTAAGAGTGTTTCAAGAGTGTCTGGGTGTAGTTGTTGTATCATGGTGTATGTGATTTTGTCTGCACCTGGAGCTGAAGGCTTACATGTGCTCAGAGCAACCTTCAGCTCATGAATTGAAAAAGGGGAATTGAAGAAGTGTGCGGCTTGTTGTTATTACGCAGGGACTTCTTTTCTATAGATGTTTTGTGTTTCATGAAAGTGTTTGTGTAGTGTGCTGAACTGGACACGTGTTCGAAGTGTTGTGCAAGTGTGTTAGCCTGGTCTTCCAGTGTGTCCCCTGTTGTACTAACCAGGGGCAGGCTGTGTGTCTGTTGTCCTGTTAGTTTTCGTATTCGTGTCCAGACTTTGTGTGTATCCGTGTATGAGTTGATGGAATTGAGGAAGATGCGCCAACTCTCCCTTTTCGCCGCACGACGCACTCGCTTCCCAAAAGCCTTTGCCCGTTTAAAAGAAATGAGGTTATCTGACGTGGGGTACCGGCGAAGGACCCCCCACGCCTTGTTCTGGGCCTCTCGCGCCCGCCTGCAGTCCTCGTTCCACCAGGGCCTCCTTGGGGTGCGGGACCCACTGGAGGCCTGGGGAATGGACTTTTCGGCGGCGTCGAGGATGTGCGCCGTGACGAGTTGGGCGGCTTCCTCCACGTGTAGGTGTTTTATGGATGTGTGGTGTAGTTGAGATGTTTGTGTGAATGTGCTCCAGTTTGCTTTTGATTCATTAAACATTTTATGGGAAGATGGACTGCTCGGGCCTATACCTATATACGTCAATGAAGTGGGGAAATGGTCACTACCATATGGGTCTGTGCCCACACCCCACTCAAGACATGGAAAGAGAACTGTGGAACCAATCGCCAAGTCAAGATGCGAGTATGTATTGTGTCCTAAGTTATGGTGTAGGCTTTTTTTTGTTGAAAAAGGCATGCTCCGGAGGATGTAAGAAACTTCTCTATCAGGCGACCTCGGGCATCCCTTCTGGAGGAGCCCCAAGTCCGCCACAGTGGTAGTGCGTGTCCAAGCCCTTAATCCCCCGCCAAGACAGGGGGCGCTTGTACCCTTTGAACTGGTGGATGCTCAGCGGTCCCAGACCCCGCCCAAAGAGGAACGAGGGACCTACCACATAGCCCCCCAAGGCTGTTCGTGGTCAAGCTCAAAGCGTTTGCTCCACCGTCGAGGCAAGATGCGGTACGGGGACGCTTGTACCCTTTAAAGAAACCGGTGGGTATCCGGCGGCCCAGAATTCGAACCTGCTACCTCTCGCTTACGATACCAGTGTTTCACAACTCGACCATAGCCAATCAACCAACGAACCAACAACCGGTGGACAATTTGGGTAACAGAGTGGCCACGAAGCGATGGGCCTAGAAGGGGAACGCCAATAACACGATTGAGGGCAGAAATATAGAAACTCGGTGGGCAACAGTGCACTCAAGCGGCGCAGGACTGGAGCTTCTGGCAGTCCTTCAGAGAGACCTTCACCCTGCAGTGGTCCTGAGTAGGCAGCTGCTGCTGCTGCCGTTTCCGCTGCCGCTGGCGCCGCTGCTGCCGCTGCTGCCAGTGCCGCTGCTGCCTGCTGCCGCTGTCTGCTGCTGCCGCTGCCGCTGCTTTCTGCTGCTACCATCTGCTGTGTGCTGCCGCCTGCTGTCTTCTGCTTCTGCCTGCTGCCTGCTACCAGCCGCCTGCCGCCTCCTATCTTCCGCCTGCTGCCTGCGGCCTGCTGTCTGCTGCCGCGGCTGCGGTTGCTGCTGCTTATGATGATGGTTGTTGTTGTTTATGATGATGATGGCCCATGAAGGCACACAAAAAACATCAGTATGCTTGAAAGTCCCGCACTGCAAGAGTGCAAATATGTGCTTCTTTCAGTTCGTACTAAGTAGCTAAGAGTATTGATATTTGCTGTTAGGTTTACACCATCACCCACGGGGCCTCAATTATACATGTCTTTTTTGCTTTAAGCATGACAATGTATACAGGTGTGGAACAAATTTTCCCAAAATTTCTGGGTGTCGTGCACAATTCTTTGGTATTTCTCTACGAGTGTTACCCATTCTGATTTTTTTAAACATAATGAGATTTGATTCAGCATAAGGCACTAAGGCAGTCTTCGTGCTTTTCAGGTTAGGACACTAACCTGAAAACAGTCAATGTCATTGGCACCGAAACCTGTTACTTCACTGACCCTAATGTCGCCCGCTATGACCTCAGTTATGCCTACCCCCCTTCATCAGGTTCAGTTTTATCTGGAGTTGACCTCATGATGGTGTAACTTCTGCAAAAGTGTCACACTAACGGTCATCGGGAACTTTGCGGATCGGTGTGTATCGGCAGCAAGGCAAGCTCTCCAGCAGGGGTTCTCAAGTGGGGGTCCGCAGACCCCAGGGGGTCCGCGAAGCCGTGTTCGAAAGTTCCCCCCTCCCAATCTTTTCTCCGTTTTTCCAAAACCTTGCTGGCAATGAAAAAAGGTGGCTTCGATGCCTGACCTGTAGGATACATTTTTTCGCGTAGCACAAGTTTTACGTTGCCTTTTTTTCACAGCACGCCAGGTATGCGACAAAGCCAGACACACAAAAGGCATCATTTAGGTCTTTCGGTGAGTTTGAGCTGCAAGAGCAAATTGTTTAATAATACGACACACATCGGTATAAAATTCAGACACAAAAGGCGGACATTGATAAGTACGTTGCAGACTTTAGCGGCATGTGCAAATTATTTGACATTATGACACGGATGAACGTAGTTCACCGTAGGGTCCCCATCATCTTTGCAAGCCTGAAAGGGGTTCCAAACACACTCATGGTTGAGGACCATTGCTCTAGAGAAACAACTGTGATGAATTGTAAAACGACGAAGTTTTATAGAATTGCAATATTCGTAACCAAACTGAACCAACAAACCTAGCTTTTATTATCGTAGCGCCAGAACTTCTCATATTTTAAACTAAAATAAACCGTGTGCAGGTGTTCAGGGTCATGCACGAGATGATTTACGTTGAGGTTGCTCGCATGCAAGTACAGTGGAATATCGTTAAACCATGCCCGCCTAAGCTGTAGTTCCTCTTTATACGCAGTTAAGCCGAATTCCCGCCTCGGTTTCCCTTTAACCTAATGCATTCGGGTAAACCACAGTGCTGGTTAGTACGCACTTTCTTGGCGTCGTTGTCAGGTACGGTTTAACGACGTTTCACTGTAATATGTTTCCCGGTACTGTGCGCAAAAGCCTTGAATTCCTGTGTACATACCCTGTAGTTCTGTTTAGACATAAAAACTGACGTCTGCGAGATTTTCCTGTACCAAATGAAACAACTACATTGTGCAGCTTTGATGGATCGTGGAGGGCCTCAAAGTTTATCATCAGTGTTGCAGAGTTCACAATATTCAGTTTATCTACTCTATGAAATCCTCTGCTACCTTTTCATTTAGCGTCATCACCGCTCATCCGTGTACGTCTTTCTGCAGAAGCATCATAATGAAGGAGGCAACAATAGGTTTTCATCAAAGGCACGCAGCAACCCAACGGGCTAAAATCTGCAGACTTTTTAACCTCCCCGTCAAAAATATCACCTTTATTATAGCTTTTTAACAGCAACAGCAACGTCTTTCCTTAATCTTCTTGGAGCCCTTTTTCTTCTTGGTCTTCCCGGCACTGGCAGAATAGCCTATGAAAGAACGATCAAATAAAAATACAGTTATAGCTGAAACGGAAACACACACAAGATTTGCGAGCGTTCTTTTGAAATTCCAGAGGACATATTTAGAGAAACAATAAAGAGGGAATATTTATAGAACTGTAGTACTCAAGCTTCCATTTCACACATTTTCTACCAAACCTTCCAAAAAATTACATCATCTTTCCGTAGGGCAACCCTGAGTAGTATGAAAAGCAGCCATGGGGTCGATTCAAGTGCCCATTAGTTTTCAGCCCGTCGTTTCCGTTACGTAGGTACGTAGCTACCGTTATATTAACAGTTTGGTTTCCATGGTAACTACCACACTTTTCACTTACTGGAACTACGAAATGGGAAATTGCGTTGAGCCCATCGCTGTTTCGCATACTACTCAGGGTTCCCCTACGGGAAGATGGTGTAATTCTTGTAGATGCGACGGGGCTATGTCCCTCCCTTGTCGTTGTTGCGCCGTTTACACCCCCACTGCGCATGCTCGGCTTGCTGAACGCCCGGTGGTTTCTTACCCTTTAATGGCTCCTGCAGCGATAGTGTTACCGGTGTCTTCATGGGCCAGCCCGAGATGAGCCGGGCATGGGCAGTGGGGGTGTGGACGGCGCCACAACAAGGGAGGGACATAGCCCCGACCTTGAGATGCTGGAGCGACAGTGTTGCCGGTGTCTTCCTGGGCCGGCACGAGACGAGCACGCTTCCCCTTAAAGGGCTCCTGGGGCGGCAGTGTTGCCGGTGTCTTCCTCGGCGGGCGGATGGATGGACGACGGACGATGGATCCGAGAGCAAGAGATGCTTTGCATCTAGAATTTCCTGATTACTGACCACTTCCGCTTTATAAGCGAAGTTTTGAACCGAAACCCACCAGCCTGGATACAACAGCCCCAGAGGCATGAACACCACTCGAGGGCAACCTCACGCGGGCTTTTCGCAACCGCCTTACTTCTTGCGCTCTCCCGTGACATTAAAAAAACTCGGCGCCATTCAAGGAGAAATAACCATCGTTAGCTAATAAAATGCGACTATTCGTCGAAAAACTGATCCCTAAGGCTCCAGATCGATACTCCCGCCAATGCGCCCCGTAGCCTAACCCTGCCCAATCGAAACGTGAAGCCACATTCGATAGACCTCGCACGCTTCTCTCCCTCAGATTGGTTAGTAACGCATAAAAACATTATGACATCGCTATGCCCTATCGCCCTGAGCGGCTCAAATATCTTCCACCTGACCAATACTTCAGCAAAATTTATCAACCCACCTTGGAGGCAGCTCCAGACTAGTATTCTATTACCCCTTAAACCATCATTGATTTATCCAGGAGATTTCGCACATGACTGCTTCGCATGTGATGCCAAAAGAGCATATTCAGCTCAAATATTGTATGGCTGCCCAGAGGATCCTCCTCCTAGCCGTTTGCAACTGTTTAACTACATGCAGTGAGAATTTGTATCGACCCTGACGGGTCGATACAAGTTTTGGCAGTGTCAAGAGAAACGGAGGTCGCTGATGCGGTCTTGTCGCCCCCCCCCCCCTTGACAAATAATCCACCATCCGTTACCCTCTTTTACTGCAAAGCAGTATATGTCTAAACCCCCAACCCCCACCTTCCAGTTTTCATACCGGTGTCATCGACTTACTCGGAGCCGGTCCGAGGCTCCTCCTCACCACAGTTGACACGCCTTTCACAACTATTTTTTCCCTAGCCTCCACCGACGCCGCTTTGGCAAGTTGCGCAGTCGGAGGCTAACGGCGGTAGTGCGGTTACCAGGTGATTGCGAAGAATAGACAAAAACACGGATGGGCGTAGAAAATGCACTGACGATTACTACACTCCCGAATATGAAATTTGAGCGCAGCGCGAGTTGCAGTCTCCTCGGTGACGGTGCATTTCTGGTGCGTCTCAGGAAGTGTTCGCGTGATCACCGAACGCACGGCGGCGTGCGCTACTCTGCTGCTATCACGCAGCGCACCGCCGCCACCGGCCAGCATGTTGCTAATCGTGTTTGAACGTACCACGCAAAATGTCACGTGGTTCGGATTAGCCCCACACAAGGAAGCAGGGAGCATGTTGTTGCAAATCGTGTTTGAACCTCCCGCGCAAATGTCACGTTGCTTGGATTAACGGATAATGGAACAGCGTCTGGGGAAAGCGTCAGGGGGAGGGCACTCCAGGGGGAGGGCACTGCTGGCGACGCATGAGACGTGTGAGGGAAAGGCAGTGAGAGAGCTGACGCGGTAGCCGCACGAGTCGTACTCCACATCACCATTCGCTAGACGCTCCTCTCCGTGTTCTTTCTTTGGTCGCTGCTGCGTTCGCTCACTCGGTTACGCGGACATAAAGAGACACCGCTTCCTCGAAGCCCAGGTAGCGGTTGCCAAAGGGCTGCCCCCTAAAACGACCGAAAACCGCCGTCGCCGTTTCCGCTCAAATTCCGCTTCGTGAAGTAGCTGCGAATCCCTTCTGCTTGAAGATAAACTTGCCCAGTTTGAACGCCGGCGTGAGCCCATATTTATTTTTAAGCTTGGAAGGCCTTCAGAGCGACATTTTCTCCGGTGTCTTTCACGCCTAAGTATGCGCCATCAACAGTTTCCGGTTATGCGTGCACGGTTAGCGGGTGGAAAAAGAGGGGGGGGGGGGGCGTGCACACAGAGCCAGGCTTCTTGCCGCTACCGATGAAATGCCGGATGTGCTGGTGGGAGATTTAGATGTCGAAATTACTTGGCTCAGAGCCCTCAGTCAGCTGTCCTCCTTAATCAAGTGGTTCGGATGTGGGTTGAAGTGTTACACAGACATCTTACACATACAATAAGATGCCCACGAGGGGGAAGCGAAACGGACAGCCACATGTTTGTACTAGAGAATGGAGCTCAAGGGCTTACAGAATTTAAATCGTTATAAGACGGATGTATGCCGTTCGTTTGGTGGAAGAAGAGCAACAATTGAAGCGTTGAGCCGAACACCGAACGGGAGCAAAGACAACGGAAAGCTGCTGGTGCCGCCACTACCACCTGAAGTTCAGCTCGAGTAGCAGCGAATCCCTCCTGGATGAACAGCAACTTGCCCGCTTGACACGCCAGTGTGAGCCAGTCACTCCTTCAGGGGGCTTTCAGGAGATATTTTCGACCGCGTCTGTCACTTCTAAGTGCGCGCACATGAACGGTTGCTGGTTTATGCGTGCGCAGGTTTGTAGTGGAGAATAGTGGGAGGGAAGAGGGGGGCGTGCACGCGCAGCTATAGGTTCCATTCCCGTACTGATAGACGGCATGTCCGTTGTGCTGGTGTGACGTTTACACGCGGACTTTAAAAGGCCAAATGGGACCTGTCCTGAGTCCTTAGTGCTAGAGCGGATTGGGTTTGTGTGTTACACAAACAGCAAGGTGCTTACGACGCGGGGGGGGGGGGGGACACAGGCAGCTCCATGTTTGTCTGCAAGAACAAAGCTTAGATCCTTCAGAAGTTAATTCAGCTAATTGGCTAAAAAGTGTGGTCCATCGCAAATTACGATAAACGTGTTTTGTTTCGTGCACTTCTTGGCCTGCGTTCAGCTTTGCAGGTCATCCTTCTTCACAGAGTGGAAGGGCACTAATTTTTTAAGAAAAGAGCGGCAAGCCGAAAAAAGTATCTGCTGCGTCGTATTCCCTACAGACTGCACAAAGACCGGATGAAGAAACCACCACAGCGCGGATAAATGTTTAGCTCGGGAACTTTACAATTAAAGCTGTACGCCGCTCGTACGAGATTACCTAAGGCGGGTATTCCAAGTATGCTTCAAAAGCGAGTATAGTCTTCAAAAGAGGTGATAAGCTCTCCTTTTAACGTTGATGGGTGCAGACCCTTGCTCCCTTCACTCTAGATGTAACAGGGTATATATGAACCACGGGCCAAGCAACAAGGATCGCTCCAAGGATTCATCCGCTCCATTAAGCCATCAGCCTTTATCACCAGCGTTCCAAATGATACTGGTGTCCCGCGAATGGCAGGGCATAAGGAAAAACTACTTGTACGCGCTACATTTTCGGTGCATACCAGTGCGGAAATAACCTATAGGGATGCAGAAAGTAGAGTCACGTTTAATTACTGGAAAATGAATTTGGAAAATGAATACCGGAAAACACCGGTTGAAATATGGGGGGTGAATGCGGTAAACAAAACGAAAGTAACCAGGTAAGCGTGTGCTGTAAAACGCCTCGCTAGAGAACTCGTCTCCCCTCAAAGGCACCCGGCAAAATCTGGAGTTTTAGCCACCAAAAGTGAATAAAAGCACACATACAAGAAAGCAAAAAATGCAAACAATCGCTGACATAAACACCTCACTCTATGAAAGGCACGTAGAAAAAGTTTTTTTTTTTTTGTGAGGCTTTGGAGAACATCAGAAACTGTATGAAGACCTAGCCCAAAACAGCGCTGCTCTAAAAAAACGGAAACAAAGGATTGTGCTGGTAAGCAACGACTGGGCCTGCGCAGTGCCAAGAGGAAAGCCGAGAGTGCAGCCGTGACTGCGATTGCTGTGTTAGGCAGCTACGGCATGCCATATCAAGTTCTACCCGTAGAATACACCCAGCGGCACAACAGCCAAAATTACTCAGAGCGCAAAACTCGAAAAAGCACTCAGCGGCGTTGAAATCCGCGTTAACACTGTCGCATCCGCACCTCGGCAGAAATGCTTAGTGTCGTTGTTTTCATTCAATTATTGAATTTAAGCACAGCGTCAACCATTACACAGCAGTGGCAGCACCTTACTAGAAACCTTTAAAAGCGTGTGGTCAGAAGCTGGAGATGACCAGGAGTTGAGAATTCAGCCAACACGCACCCTGTAAGCAAACATTAGAATCATCATTCTCGGTAATGCTATATACGCAAGTGAGATTATTATTTTGGCGATTGCCGGCCAGATACGCAACTGCTCACAATTTTTTGTGGTGAGAGAGCCACAAACCTCGTAATAAAGTTCAGCATTGGGAAGTCGGGAAAATTGGTTTGTAAAGATAGTTGAATTGACCCAGTGTCGACCTAGCAAAAAAAACTCCCCCCACCTCCCCGAAGGGGATCGTGCGGAAATGCGAATGCATTGGGTGCACCGATGAGTGCGCTGCGGCAAGCAGTCACGGAGAGAGGCGCGCGCTCCACTGCATTTATATATATTTTTCCGAGCACAGCGAGCGGAGAGAGGGTACGCGGAGAGGAGAGAGAGACCCGCGCAACACGGCCGCCCCGCGCGCGAGCTCTCTCCGCCGAGCTCCGCGATGCGAGCGCCCTCACACGCCCAAGCGCGCTCCTCCTCTCCACTCACTCTCCGCTACTCCGCCCGAGCTCCGCGATGCGAGCGCCCTCACACGCCCGCGCGCGCTCCTCCTCTCCCCTTGCCCTCCGCTACTCCCGCCCGAGCTACCACCTGCTCCGGTTGCAAGGCGCGCCACAGCTGTTGCTAGGGGTGAGGAGGAGCGCGGAGAGATAACACCTGCGGGCGCGCACGCCGGCCAACGCACGACAACCCCCGACTAAGAAATGCATTCGCATTTAAAAAATAGCGCCCTTCCACTCTTCGAAGGAGGATCACCTGCAAAGTTGGACGCAGTCCATGGAGTGCACGAAACAAAACACGTTTATAATAATTTGCGATGGAGCACACTTTCTAGCCAATTAGCTGAATGAACCTCTGAAGGATCCAAGCTTCGTTCTTTCAGACAAACTTGGAGCTGCCGTGTCCCCCCCACCACGTCGTAAGCATCTTGCTGTTTGTGTAACACACAAACCCAATCCGTTCTAGCACTCAGGACTCCGGACAGGTCCCATTTGGCCATTTAAAGTCAGCGTTTAATCCTCGCACCAGCACAACGGACATGCCATCCATCAGTACGGGCATGAAACCTATAGCTGCGCGGGCACGCCCACCTCCTCCCTCCCACTATTCTCCACTACAAACCTGCCCACGCATAACCCGGCAACCGTTCATGTGCGCCTGTTCAGAAATGATATACGCGGTCTAAAATATACCCTGATAGCCCTCTGAAGATGTGATATTGGCTCACGCCGGCGTACCAAGCCGGTAAGTTGCTGTTCATCCGGGGGGATTCACCGCTACTCGACGGCTGAACTTGAGGCACAAACGGCGGCGCGAGCAGCTTACTGTTGTTTTTGCGCCCTTGCGCACTTCTGTTCGGGCCAACGCTTCAATTGTTGCTCTTCTTCCTCCAAGAGGACGGCACGCGTCCGTCCCTTAACGATTTAAATCTGGAAGCCCCTGAGCTCTACTCCCGCGTACAAACATGTGGCTGTCCGCTTCCCTTCCTTCTCGTAGGCATATTACTCTGTGTGTAAGATGTCTGTGTGACACATCATCCCACACCAGAACCACTCGATTATGAAAAATAGCCGACTAAGCGCATTGAGCCATGTAATTTCGACATCTAAATCTCCCACCAGCACATCCGGTATCTCATCGGTAGCGGCATGAAGCCTAGCTGTGCGTGCACGCCCCCCTTTTTCCACCCATTAACCATGCACGCATAAATCGGCAACCGGTGATGGTGCATTTATACTTAGGCGTGAACGACACCAGCGAAAATGTCGCTCGGAAGGCCTCCCAGGCTGAAACAAAAATATGGGCTCACGCGGGCGTTCCAACTGGGCAAGTTTCTCTTCAAGCACGAGGGATTCGCAGCTACTCGGCGAAGTGGAATTTGAGCTTAAACGGCGACGGCGGGTTTCGGTCGTTTTAGGGGGAAGCCCTTTGGCAGCCGTCACCTGGGTTTGCGAGAGCGGCGTCTGTGTATGTCCGCGTTACAGAGTGAGCGAACGCAGCAGCGACGAATGAAAGAAAACGGAGAGGAGTGTCTAGCCAAGGATGAGGTGGGGTACGACACGTGCGGCTACGGCGCCATCTTTGTCACTGCCTTTCCCTCGCACATGTCTCATGCGTCGCCATCAAGCAGCGCCCTCCCTTTGACACTTTCCCAAGATGCTGTTTCAATTACGGCCGGTAACAGCAGCCTTGCTGTTAATAACGAAGTTGTGCGAGAAACAAGTAAAGACAAGACATACGACGGAGAGTGGCGTTATCAGCAGCCTGTTGACTCCGGTCTTAAGAAACACTAGCGAAAGCACCGTAGCGAGAAGTACAGGCGCCACCACTGTTAGAAGTAACACGGAGAGCGTGGCCGCGCCAGCCGCGCGCCGCGGAGCGCCACGATGGGCGACGCGGCGCATGCGCAATCAGTGCCTGCGAAATCAAGATAGCCGTGCGTTGTCTATTACGGTTCCTCCAACTTTAAGTAGAACGCCATGGCTCCAAGGCTTTCGTACAAGACCACGCGCGGCGAAGTGGGAGGACCAAAGGAGAGCTACTGGAAGACCAACTCGGAGCGCCGCGTAACATCTGCGGCCGGTGTGGTTTCGGTCCGACGTCATAAAAGCGTGGTCGAATTTTGGGATACGCTACGTGAAGTTGTGCCACGGTCTTTCTGCTTCCCGCCACGTGCAAAGATTCCCCGCGTAACGGCAAAATCAGTCGCCCATCTCGCTGCAACTGCTTCCGCTGGCAACCGCTGAAAGAAATTTGAGAACCCCCTTTCCTCCACCCCATTCACATCCACAGTGCAGATAATACACGACGGATAGTTTGTGATCCTGTACCACATAGTTACTGTCGACTCAAATAAGGAATTTCCTTTACTTCTGCGTAACCGAACAGCCAACACGAGAAAAGGCTTAGCCATCCTTTACATAACTTTCAGAAGAGTTTATGCGCGATTTTGTTGTCGTAGGGTCGCACGACGGGTGCTAAGCATGGCCAAAACAGTGCCTTATTTACACAATGTGAAGTGTGTGCAGTCTTAGATTTCTCGCCTTTTGATGGTGCTTCAAACTTTTCGTCATGGAATGTGATCATATACTTAATTTTTCCGCGCTGAAAAGTCAACGTCCGTATACATCCGCAAGCTGCCCTTGAAGCTTACCATCGGTGCTTTCTTTTGCACCTCCATTGCCGAAGATTACTTTTCTAGAAAGCAAAGCAGCATCACCGACGGAAATTTTGGGAGGAAACTATTGTATGAGTGGAGTAACGCGTCATTGCAAACAATAAATTCGGAATCAACACTATCTGCCTATAGCAGGCGAGAAAAGGAGCCGTCGCTTTCTATTTAGGCTATTTGTTGCTTCGGAACGAGTTCATAAAAAACACCATACTTAATAACGTACTTAGGCTTTGTAATGTACAGTCGGTAAAACGCTTGTCTACAACAGCAATTTCTACTTTAACTGCCTTCATCTGGTAAGTGGGAATGGATTCTCTTCATACAAGTGCTGGGCACTGAGGTGGTTGGCGCAGACATCAGAATGGTGCCGCGATTTTCTCTAACTTATTTCAAGCCAACACCGCAGAAGGCCGGAATTAGAAAAAGTGGTGTTACATAGTTAAAGGAATAGACTTAGTTGGAATAAACTTGAGAGTCAACTTGGTGTGGAATAAACTTAGTTGCAAGTTCGCCCGTCCTTGTGTTCGCCCGTCCTTGCAAGTTCGCCCGTCCTATCGCGGGAGGAGCGAGACGGGAGAGGAATAGCATTAAATATGAGAGGGAAAGCAAAGAAATGCGTTTGCGATTTTCTTTTGACGACACATGCAGCCAATTAAACAGATACGCGGCATTGTTTTAAAGCAAAGCTTCACTACTTTCGTCCAGCGGTTTCGCGGAGGATGCCCAAGTTAACCTTTTGACCGGAGACACACCCCTCGCAGCACATCGCGTGATTCGCCGGGCCCGCTGTCGGCTCGGCGCACAAGGCCCCGTTTTAAGTCGTTTTGCGGCTTAGCGGCCGCTCAGCTGATCGGCAGCCGACCAAAACCGCCGCCTCCCACGCACGCGCCGCTGGGTCGTCTCGGGATATGTGACTCATCTTGCGCCGCTTTCGCCGTGAAACAGGAACGGCGCGTTCGCCGAGAACGAAAGCGAGGTCGGGCCTCCTTCTGTGAGCGTTGCACGGGACCGAACGACGTTGAGCCGTGGTCGGCAATACAGCTACATCAAAGGGTAACCAAGAGAAACCATGAGTCAACAGACTAAGCCAAGCTTTTGCGTTGCATTTCCAAGGTTAGCTGAGCTAAACCATCACCATTTTTTAAATGCAGAGCATTTCAGTAACTCACGATGTCACCCGCGTTGACGTCCGTAGTCCGCATCGCTCCCCCTGCACTATATAAAAAAATAGTACTTACCGGGGCCAGCTTTCGATCCCCCGACTCTGCGGGCGGAACGCAAGGTACATGGTGTACTACCCACTGGGCCACAAAGCCGACACACAACGGAAGGTTACGAACGCGCCTTATATCCTTGACTCATTCAACCGTCGGCCACAGGTGCGCCCTCTCCCCCGCGTCCTCCTCGCCTTCTCTCCGCTCGCAACACCCTCTCTCGCCGCGTTGGGTTCGCGCTGAGCAACAGTCGGTTCGCGCTCAAGAACAGGTGGGGGCGCTCGCATCGCGCTCTCTCGCCGCGGTCGGTTCGCGCTTAAACCACATACGTCGTTCGCGCGCGCTCCGGTCGCTAACATCTGTGGCGTGATCGTGACGTCAACATCACGCGTTCGTGTGGTGGCGCGATTTCGGCGCTATAACACTCTCTCGCGAGGGGCATTGGATTGGATTCGATTGGATTGGCTTGGATTGGCTTGGCTTGGCTTGGTTTGGATTGGATTTGGATTGGATTGGATTAAAGTGAATTGTGTTGGATTGTGTTGCGTCATAGCCGCGCCACGTTGCGTCATAGCCGTGGCAGGGGGTTCACTGCACGTTTCACGTTTCACCATCGACTTCATCGACAATGTCTACGCTGGAAGACAACAATTACAACAACAACAACCAATAGGTAATCCATGCGACTTGCAGGCACGCCCCCCGCGGAAATGCTCTGCATTTGATCGTGCCCCTCGCGAGGGAGATGTTTCTTTTTCACGGAATACTGAGCTCTATGCGGTATGCCTGTTTATCTGGTGCATGCGTCCGGCGTCTTGGGCGAGAGCTGCCGGGTCCTGCGTGCATGTTTTGTTTATGGAACTGGAATTTCCGACCAAGCAGAGGTTAAGAGCGTCGCTGTAAAAATCTCCCTACAGCAATGCATTTGTGCTCAGTGGTGAAGCAGACGTTCGAGGCATTGGTGTAAGCTTGGGCTTTCTAATCTGGTGTTTTCACATTGTGTGTCGCACAGTTAAGCATGGACATCTACGGAAGGAGTATGTTACTGAAAACGGCTCTAGCTCGCTTGTCATCGAAAATATCCCGCTACAAATTATATGACAATTAGCTGCTAAAACTATTCTAAGATTACGCACCACAGCTTCGCTGGTCATTCGTCTTACAGGACTCGAAGGCCACGAAGCTTTTCCTTAAGATGTTCCTCATAATATATTACGCACGTTCAGACATAAAACAAAGGTTTGTTCATGCAGAGCGAAATATCGTTATTTCGTATTTGCAGGGAGTAAAAAATTGGCCGCGTATCTGCTCCTTTCGTTGCAAATGCCGTCAGAAGACGACAGTCTTTATCGACTTTTGCGAGTAAATTCCTCCCTTCGCTTTCCCGCTCACCTCCCATGTTGTTCCTCTTGCGTCGCGCTCCTCCCAAGGTAAAGACGCCAAAGGTTTGCTTAAATCATTTTAAATTTCCCGCGTTCCACTGCTCCAAACCGGGTGTCTCGATGCGAGCGCTGCCGTACGGCGAAGACGCGCGTTAATCGAGGCTCCCTACTTCAACGTTTATAGAACCGCGTTTCCCTACTCCACGTGCGTTGCAAGCAGAACATGGAACCTATCTAGTGGAACCTTGCGTAACTGTTGCCGGTTGATTTCTTAAAATGGCGCCAGAAGCTATACTGGCGCGGGCGACAGCAGGCGACGGCGGAGTGAATTCTTTTGTTACTTGCATCTTCAGTAGCGTCGATGCCTGCTATGCTATGCTATGAGATTTTAAGAGCGGGGGAAGGGGGGGGGGATAGGTGGGTGAAAAGGGCCTCAAAACTGCCTGGCGTCAGGTGCCGACACCTGATCAGGCCCTATCAGAGAAAGAGCGCGGCTAGGAATTCTGAAACACGTCTAGCAGGCGAGTAGGCGAGTAGCGCTAATATTGTCATGCGCACGCAAAACAAGTGGAGGGGGGGACCATACGTTTAGTAAAGTTTTTTTTGTTAGGACACAAAGTTATCTAACGCATTACCACCTTCCGACCAAATAAATAAAGGAAACGCACCAGATCTTTTTCGAGGCTTCCCAGAGTAGCGATAGTGGCCTCACGGCTGCAAAACTGAAAAAGAGAAGAAATGACAACGTGGAATGCGAAATTACGTTGGGGGTAGCGCTTTTTTCCCAAGCGGGGCCGTATTAGCCCTACCGAATTATTCGAAATGCAACGGCACAGTGATAATGCAATAACTTATTCACATAAAGTGATATATAAAGTGCAGGATGTATGGAGGAAAAGTTGACAACATTGTCGACTTGACGGCTGCACGTCCCACACTGGTTGTTGGTCAGCGCACGCGAAACATTGCCTTAAGTACAATATTATTAGAGCATATGTCACATAGCACCAGTAAAAAAACCACGAGGATAGGAACAGGGTGCAGTAATTAATGAAACGATTTTTAACAGAAAAGACAATAAATATAATCCTGAAACTTGTGAACCACGAACAATGTTCACTAACCACCGGTAACCTAAAAAAGCGCATGCGCGAGAGAGAGAGGGAGAGAGAGAGAAGGCAGAACGCTCCGCTACACTGCGTCCTCAATCTAAAACGACCTGAAAAGCACCAAACCAGTTTTATGTCAGACAAACGTAGCTGCCATGAACGCCTTGTCAGATGTTGTCGGGAATGCCCCATAGAGTTAATACGGTCTCGTCAGCAAGCAGGCTGAAATAATGAACAGCAGCATTTCGCTATTATTAAAAAGAAAGGTGTACAACCAATGTCTATTGTCAGTGATGCCTTTGGGCACAGCGGCTACCGAGAGGCGGTACGAAAGGTACAGGAGGACACCTTATTCGATGGAGGGATGAATTACGAAAATTACGAGGGAAAAAATGAACTACGGCATCGGGAAACAGGCTGTACAGGATGAACACGTAAGAGGCCTTCATTCTTTAATGACTAAGATGCGCGCCGCAAGCGGCAGCCGAAGCCATGGCTGACGCACATACATACATACATACATACATACATACATACATACATACATACATACATACATACATACATACATGCATTCATACATACATACATGCATACATACATACATACACACATACATACATGCATACATACATACATACACACATACACATACATACATACATACATGAATACATTTATACGTAGATAGATACATACCGAAAGATAGCTTCGATGATCCCAAAAACCGTTGGAAATATCATTTTCCCTGTAAGGAAACAAACACAATTACCACACACTTCCCACTTCGTGATCAACAAACTGCAAAACTGCGATAAAATGTCTGAACAGACACGGGAAGCGAAAGCATGGTTTATGTGATTGCTTCTTTAAAGACATGATAGCGCGGCTTTGTCATCGAGAGAGCACTTTGGAATGAAGCTGTTGCTTTTGCCATGCATGCTTTTTAGTACAAGATTGGCAACGAGAGCAAGTCTTAACAGCAACGGTATTATAGGCTTCCTAAACTGCACAGAGGCTGCTGAGGGCCCACCACTGTTTCGAATAAATCAGCCTGCAGTGGGCTGTAGAGCTTCGATTAACGGGTGGCAATATCTTGGTGAGTTAAACATCTCTACGGACGAAGACCAGAAAAGAGCACACCACGCTGGTGAAAGCTTTTGGTTGCGCCGTACTTAAGCAGAAGAAAGGCCAAGAAAATGCCGATCGTACGTGAGCGTGCATCTCGTGAAGAGTGCCCGGGAAAAAATACCAAGAAAATGCCGAGCGCAAAATGTTACGAGAAGGAAGAAGCCCGCACTGGTGCACGGCGCCGTGTTAAGCCCGTTCTACATGGAGCGAATTTCGCCTGCGAATCCGCTGGAACGAACATTCGCACTTGCGAAGTTCGCAATGCCTGGAATTGTCGTCTACATGGGGCCTGCGAACGCCGCGATTTTCGCATTTGAGACGCGCCTTGTTTGCAGACTGAATCAAGTTTGCCACCAGCAAAGGTTGTTGTGATTTTAACAAGGGTGGTTTTATTTTACTTTCTTGGCAAGTTGTTTCTGCCTGGCTTGCGGTAAATATAAGTTTATTTGCGGTTTTATATATGAATCGCCAATTCTTTATCAATATACGCACACACAGCAGAGAAGACAAACGTTTTGGTGTGCTCGCGCTTTTGTCGCGCTCAGACAAGCAACGCCATCTGGTTTCCAAGCGTGCAAGTGGTGCCGAGCTGTGCTCCTATTGGCCGCAGGTCCGGCCCCTGTTCGCCGCACACGCCGCACGAGCGGCGTTTGCTCGATCGCTTGAAATGTTTGGCACTTTGCCGCAGCAACGAAAAAAGGTGGTTTTGCCGCACGAGCGGCGCCGCATCAGCGAATTCGCAGGCGAAATCGCTCCATGTAGTACGGGCTTTAAGCCGACGTAGGAGAAGACCACGGACAGAATAGCGCATATCACGAGTGCTCGTGCTAATATGGCCGCCCATTTATTTATCTCTTTATCGGCCATGCTTCGTGTCTTCCACCCTACTGCAGCGTAACATGTTTCGCCACTACTTTGTCATTGCTTCGGGAGAAGTCGGGTCCCGATTTCTGTGCTTTGTGATAACAGCGGCGCGGAGTTGTAGTTTCCGCACATATACCTGGGTCCGGCGCGTAATACCCCTGTCACACGGCAGATCTAATGACATTTACAGCAAATGTCATTCGCTCTAAATGTCATTAATTCGGCGCTACACGAGAATACCGAATGACATTCAAGGCGAATGACATTTACCGGCTAACTGAGGTCCCGGACCTCAGTTACACCTCAGTTGGCGGCCGAATGAGTAGCCTCGACAGCAGTAGCGCGTCCCTAGACAGGAAAATTCAGTAACAAACCCAAGAATACTGTTTCTGAAAACTGTCAAGCAACTTATATTTTCTTTTTGTATTGTTTTTCTAATAAAGAAAGACCAGCAAGTACTAACAAAAAAGAAAATCTCGTCCCCAGTGCGCGCGCTACCCTAATCCGGATTTTTTGCAGACTTGTCTCAGCTTGTGATGTCTACTGATGTCACCTAAATCAGGAGTTTTCTTGTTTTTATTTTTTTAAAAATATTCCTTTGTTACGTTTTTTTTTAAATATTACATGTTAAAACATTCTAGGTGCGCTTGAAATGTAATTTTGCGGTTTTGCGAGCTCGCTAATCGCCACCGCTATCACAATCAAATGACATTTGTTCCGCCGTGTAGACCCGCACGGCCGAGCCGAATGTCATTTACAGCTAATGTCATTCACTTTGAATGACATTAGATTTGCCGTGTGACAGGGGTATAAGACCAGCGGCCGTATTCTGCTGGGCATCCGGCGCGCCTCGGATTAGATCCGAGACGCAATCCGGTGCGGTCACGTGAGGAGGCGCTCGGATGGGGTGTCACGCGATTGGCTCGGAGCGTTGACGTCAGCCAGCCTGCGTCACGCGGCTTTATTTTTGCTATATTTTGGCGGTTTTGGTGACGTCACGTAGCCAAAGCCTCCCGCTCGTTCTCCCGCGACCGGCGCGTGAAATCCGGCGCGGTTGACAGCGCATCGGATTCTGAGATGGCTGCGTATATGCCGCCTGTGTTCGCACTTTTATTGCTGGAGGAGGATCCCGTGCCTGAGCGTCGACATGGGGACCCATTCCTGCTGAGCGACCGCGACTTCAAGCGCCGTTTCCGCGTAAGCAAGGACACGGCGCGGATGCTGTGCGACGCACTCGACGAGCGCGTTAGGCCTCGAGGTGCGACGGGACTGTCGACGGAAGCAAAAGTGATGTGCGCCCTGAGATTCTTCGCTACCGGCAGCTTTCAACAGATTGTCGGTATGTCGGTAGCGGTGATACTCTTGGCATGACGCAGCCGTCGGTCAGCCGCAGCATTCACGCCGTTGCCGAGGCGCTGAAATTGGAAGCCCTTATCGGCCATCGAGGTGCAGCGAAGTGTCAACAGATACGAAGGTGCTGTGCGTGCTTTGCCCCTCTTCGCAACTGACAGTGTGCAAAGTGTTTTCTGCCACCATGAAACACTGTCGCACCCCGCCGCCAGTCGCAGCGTTCACACTGTGGTGTCGGCACTGACGGAGCTCGACACACGGGGGTTTTGGATACCCCGGCGACGTAAGCACGGTGTAAGTACCTTGTTTCTGGCTACGTTTGTTACGGAAGCAAAAAATGATGTAGCCCCATTGTTTTGCATCGAAGGGAAAAGAAGCGCGATGTCTGAAAAGCAGTCACTGAAATGCTTTTGTTTTGAGCGGAGTCGTGTGGTGGCAGTGATCTCCCATAAATTTCGCAATTGTGAATGATCAAATAGTGTGTAAAAAAAACAACTTAGCAGATGCATGCATATGTAAATAATCTTTTAACTCTCCGGCCTATGTTCGCTTAAGTGAAATGATATCGAAAAGGTATGTCAAAAAATGTAGCTAAAATGAACACGTTCACACGTATCGAATAGGGTGGCGTCTTGAAAGAAAAAAAGCTTATAAAGAAGATAAACAGGTGTATCGTGTGCGTCTAAAAGACTTCATAACGAACCGTGTAATATATTCGTAACGTATGTCGCCCTCGCCCCGCCCCCCATCATGTGTCAACTGCTTCGGCGCCTTGTCACTTCGGCTGACATGTTTTGCCCTCCTTGACACATAGTGAAAAAGTGACAAGTTCAGCTTGTCGGCTCGTTTTAAGGGTTTATCGATTTCGAAATGCGGGGTGGGGAGGGGAGGTTGTGTTCCCCAGTTGTACCGCATAGACGGGTGGGAGGGCCCTTTCTATAGTTGTAAGTAACCAATTTTCCTCTCAGGTCGCCTGCATGCTCTAATTCCCCTGCTACGCGAAACAACGAAGATTAAAGAAAAGGCACATACAACACAGCGACGTCGTTCGTCGTTGCATGCAGTTGCGGAATGAATCAGTTCTGAGTAACCCAGTTCTTTGTATTCTTGCTCTTGTTTATTACCTTTTCCTTTTTTAAAACTGTGTACTTGTTTAATGCTTTAGTACATACTTGTGTTATGTATTTCTTTCAGGTGTACGACGCCAATATGAAGGCCCTGGCCGTGACTGCCGACTACAGTGGATGTGTGCGACTGGCTGTTCACTGTTGCCCGCCCTCTTTTCGACGTGTAAAGCCTGGCGAGTTCTGGGGTTGATGATGGCCACCTGCTCGAGTCGTGGCTCAAGACACCCCCTGCTCGTCATCCAGGCCCCAGACACCCGACGAAAAGTACAATGCTCCACATGCTTCGATGTGGTGTGTCGTGAAGTGCGACATTGCAGTTCTCAATAGCTGTTTTTCTTCATAGGCCTCTTCTGGCAGCCAACATTGTCAGAGTGTGTTGTGTGGCTGCCTGTTGGAACGACTGACGACAATAGCTGCAGCAGCAGCAACTGGACGAGGGCACCGATACAGACGACGCGTCTGAGGAGGTGCCTGCCCCCGACATGTTGATTCTTGCTCCTGAAGGACAGGCAGGTGCAGAGCAGGGCAACCAACTCATTTTCAGACAGCTTGGTGGCACTGAGCATGTCATTTTTAACTTTCGTTTGTGATTGTGTGTGGTGTACGGTGTTTGTTTTGACGGGGAGAAAGTTGTTTTTTTGTTGTTTCAAGCAGCATATACTATGCCCTGACGCGGCATCGTTTCCTGTAGAGAAGCTTCTTGTCGTTTTGTGTTTGACATGGTTGTGTGAGGATAA
This sequence comes from Haemaphysalis longicornis, assembly GCF_048455015.1. Taxonomy (NCBI): domain Eukaryota; kingdom Metazoa; phylum Arthropoda; class Arachnida; order Ixodida; family Ixodidae; genus Haemaphysalis; species Haemaphysalis longicornis. The sequence goes on from NW_027526445.1 coordinate 189,913,240, forward strand.
CAGAGAAAGTTGCTTTGCTTTTGACCACTATGTCTTGACACGGTGTTGCTTGATCTGGGATAGCCAGTGACTACTGTGTTTATGGGTCGTGGGGCCTTGTTGTGAGAATAGAGACCGGGCAAGATTCTCTTCAGAAAATTCTGTTTATTACACTGTAACCGTCACTCTGCTGTGAAGCAAAGAATGATGATGCATGTACCACAAACAAAAAAAATCAGTATACTGCCGACTCTTCTGGACACATTTAGTTCAGCCCTGTCAAGAGTTATATTATGACATAGTGCAACCATTGCACGGTGACTTTGTTTGGCAATCCCTGACAGATCAGTTTACTTAAGAGAACATGATACGCAAGTATGCATCTCCAGTGTTGATACAAAAAAATAAACATGCTTAAAATGTTGGAGGCTGTCTCTTAACGCAGAGTTCACTGTCATGGTTTACTCTGACATTCTCATGATAAGTGGAAAAATGGTTACAAAAGTTTCATTTACCCCATAGTCACCTGTATTCTAGCACTCAGTGCTTTGATGACTGCTTGCTTAGGTTTGTGAAGAGTGATATTGCGATTTTTTTATCATGTAGGACACCTGCTTGTAAAAAATAATTATGATATGCCAACAGCAGCATCTACAAAGGTGTATTGAATTTTTCCTCAATAAATCAGAGTGTGACAAGTTATGTTGAACTGTTTCCTTTTCCCCTGCATGCAGCAGCACCGTCCAAGAGTAACCAACACTTGGAAAAAAATAATCGTGACAAAATCAACTATAGCATTTCTGTAGTGATCGTACACAGCGTTATTTAAAGTGCACAGAGACCAATGCTATCTTCATTGCAAAAATAAAGAAGGGCACATTGATGTGTGATGCAATGCCAAAACTACTTTCTCTACTCCAGCTTGTCGAAGTGCTCATAGTTGGCACCTATTGTTGGGGCCCACAGTACTGCTTGTTCGTGCAGGGCCTTCCACGTCCAGCAGCTCTCCAGATGCAGTGTGTCTGAAAATGTGTTCATTATGAGCTTAACGGCCAAACAACAACAAAGGGTTGAAAATTTGGTCTCTATCTTAGTTAACGAAGCGTATTGAGATATGCTTTACCTATTTAACCTTCAAGGATAGAGGCATTAAATAGGGAAGTGGAATTACAAAATATGCTAACGTAAGGATACAATGCAGGTGCTCACTTACAAAAATTACACCTCATTGCACAGTTGTACCTATGCTTGTAGAAAGAAGAGGTTATCGCGGATGAAAACAATACCTGCGGGAAGGCGGTTTGATTCTCGGGATGTTTTAAGAAAAAAACTGAGCAAACTACTTCAAGTTGCATGATTAAACACAAAATTTTATGGGCGTGGTCAATGTGACGTGATACATGCTGAGGCTGTTAGAGCAGTTCGTCACGCAGAATAGCATGTTAATATAGCTCATGAAACAAAGCTAGGCGGGTAACGTATACTCGGGACACTAAAGATTGGAGGTCAGTACTATTTTTCATTGACGTTGCACTTGCAGCCCTGCTTTCATTAAAAAAATTAAAACGAGTTTGCCATGATATTGCCGCGAACCATGCATGGGTTTGTTTATTCTTTGTTTTTACCGCCCGGCCACGCCTGGCCCTGTTATCTGTGTCCGCGAAGCGCGTCTTCCATTCTTTATTTTTATGCCGCACGGGCTATCTCATTCCGATAAGCAGACTGTTTCGCCCTAACGGCGCTAGCCCAGAATAATCTTCTCTGATCTACAATGTTCTGTATTTCAATGGACGGTTCGAGAAACACTTGCGCCGAAAGATAAAAGCGTGCAGGGCAGACGCCGCGGCATTCGATTCGACGACACTCGCCTGCATAAGTCACTCTGTTGACCGCTGCTTCGCCGCCTCTGTATTCTTTTGAGCTGTTACGGGAGCACAAGTTCGCTATAATAAACGTGTTTTTCCTTCAAGACAACTGCGTCATCCTTGGGTTCGTGAAAATATAAGTACGCAATCTGATCGTGCGCAAAACGCGCACACATGCGTTTTGAAAAACGGGTTTATTTCACTGCACAAGCGAGAGTGGCCGAACAATGACATGGCGTTAGAAAATCGATCAAAATATCGTACTCACGTCACAGTCCTCTTATATATAACTGCCGGGAAACAGCGTACCGTTTACGTCGCTTTTCGTCCCAAGAGAACGCCTATGTGGGACGAAATCTTTGTGCAGCAACTGTACTGAGCGTTCAAATATGCCTCCTTTAAAAACAGCTGTGCCGCGCGCAGCGCTCCCTGGCGCCTCATAACGGAACAAAGTAAAAACATAAATGCGTGTAAACCTGTTAAACTAGCATTAGCAGCCGGCAGTTCCCGTGAAAACACACAAACAGGAAAGGATTTGTTATATTTAAACAATTTTATTAATTCTAGCAGCATTTCAAAGTTATGAGATTGTCCCCGAAGGATGTGTTGACACGCACTTCCGGACATGACGTACTACCCGCGATCTCCGAGGCATGCTCCGAGGGCGGGGCTTTGGCGATTTTACGTCATTTTGACGTCACGAGCATCCGAGGCGCATCGGATCAGCAGAATACGGCCCAGAAGAAGGTATTCATTATGCGGAGGTTATTCCGTTCTGCAAACTCAACTAGTAGGTCCCCCCTGCTATTTCTACAGCCCAGACCATAGTTCCCAACTGCCTTGTCTCCAGCCTGATTCTTGCCTACTTTAGCATTGAAGTCCCCCATAACTACGGTATACTGTGTTTTTACTTTACTTTAGCCATTGCCGAAGGTAACATTGAGGTAACAAACACTCCCCATTAAATTATCGCCCCATTTCATTAACCAGCGTACACTGCAAAATCCTCGAGCATATCATCTACACACATATCCTAGACTTCCTTGATTCCCAGCATTTTTTTTTCATCCCGCGCCTCATGGCTTTAGGAAAGGGGTTTCGTGTGAAACGCAGCTAGCTATGTTTGTACACGACCTGCATGTTAACCTCTACTCTAACCTTCACACTGACGCCATCTTCATCGATTTCGCAAAAAGCATTTGACAAAGTTCCTCATGAGCGTCTACTACTAAAACTATCCGCGTTATATTTAAATGCCGACATATTAGCATGGATTAAAAAAATTCTTAACTAACCGTTCGCAAGCAGTTTCCGTCCACAATGAAATCTCTAACTCTACCGCGGTAACCTCAGGCATCTCTCAAGGGTCCGTCCTAGGCCCACTTCTGTTTTTGATCTACATTAATGACCTACCAATGCATGTATCTTCTAACATACGCACGTTTCCAGACGACTGCGTTATTTATCGTAAAATAAACAGCCATTCCGATAACACGTCTCTTCAAACTGACTTACGAAGCTTGCAAGAATGGTGTAACCTTTGGCTAATGGAACTAAACCCTAACAAATGTAAAACTGTTTTCTTCCATCGCCGTCGAAATCCAATTGTATTCCCGTACCAAATTGCTGACACGAACCTCGAACTAGTTCCTGCCTATAAATATCTCGGAGTAACCCTTTGTAGCGATTGGACTTGGGCAACGCACATTACGCACATCATTGCATCTGCTAACAAAACACTGTGGTTCTTAAAACGCCATTTGCGTCACGCCCCTAACAATGTCAAATTACTAGCTTATCAATCTCTGGTGAGGACGAAATTAAAATACGCATCAGCCATTTGGAACCCACATCAAGCATATCTCATCAATCAACTCGAGTCGCTTCAAAATCGAGCCACACGATTTATTCATTCATAGTATTCTTACAACTTCAGCATATCGGCACTGAAAACAGAATCTGGCCTATGGGCCTCGTGCACTGCAGTTTCAAGTAAACATGTGGCGCCACCTGGAATCAGCGGCGGAATTTTTTCCGACGAACAAAATAAACATAAAGAGCAGTTCGCTACGGGGCTCAATTTGAACAACCGGAAAATTAGTATACAACAATTACCGCTTTTTATTCAATTCACAATTGTTATATTAATAGAAATACTCCGCTGGCGAGTAGTGCGGGAATACAAGCTGAAATAATTTAGAAAGCGCCCCCTCTTCAATAAAAGCAAACGACAGTACACGGATCAGCTGCCTGCGACGCCGGCGTGCACAAAGCACATAGTACCCGAAAAGAAATAAAAAGAACAGATCCATAGGTGCATTTGCGTATGTGCACGCTACTTGGCGTAAGACTGCTGCAAAAAAATGCCGTGTATCCAACAAAACGGAACGAGTGCTTATTTCTGTAGCGCCTGAAATAGCCTTTGGTGTCAGTATAATCTGTGGTGCACGCATCAGAAAATACATGGATATCCAACGGATATGCATGCTTCAATTGTACGTAGTCATACCAGCAAAATATAAAGCTTTAAAATGAAAACAGAAACGTAAATGTTTACGCTACACAGCGACACAACAGTAAACACATGGACACACACCAGCCACAATTGAGACTCGCATCTACACTTTTATTGAAACGTCTCTCAAATATCTCAAACATGTGTTCCCGTACAACTTGTAGTTTGCGTTTCTGCGGCAGTCGGTGAAAAACGAGTTCAAGTGGGGCTTGTTGCGCAAAATATTTTTGCTGTTAAAGATAACTTGCACCAGCACAACTATTCACGCTGACATGTAGTCACACAAACATCACGTACAACTTTGTCAGCTTGAAACAATCTCCATTATTCCAAATGATCTTAAATTTTCATCGGAAGAGGAACCATTTGTGCGCAATTAAAGCTCCTGTTGTGCGATCCCATATCTGTGACCGAGTCTATGTCGAGCGATAAAAAACAAGTTAAATAAACGTTCAGAGGTTTTCATGAAAGCTTCGTCTCGCGCATATACGTCCAAAAGTATTCGGATATTAAGTACGGGTTTATAAACCTATGAAAGCACTTTAAAAAGCATTGCGATATTTTTGTGAGCACATCCAACGAACTACTAATTGTAGTTTCAGCAGTTTAAGGTATAGTTTACCAAAGCAGCTGCATTTTTAAATACCTGCCTCTAAAAACCTGAATCTTCGGGCTCTTGAAGCCGCATATCCTTGATGTAGCAATAATACACGAACCTTTCGCCGCAATTTCACACACACAACACATCAAATCACTTCCTGACATGTACAAGGCACAGTGGAGCGTATACACGGGAGAAATTCGCTTCTGCAAGCACCATGAAGTCGCGTCGTCGGTCTTCTCACAATAAGCTGTCCGTCAACTGCTTGGTTATGCCAGCAGCTATAACCCAGTAGTTCTGGTCTAAAACTGAATAAATCAAATCCGCCAAAGCGACCAAAGCAACCAAGGTGCTGCCGGCGGCGTTGGGACGTTACGCCGTTATTTCATGCTCCTCGGGGGCCTGCGGCCCCACAAAAGTTTTTCCATTGGTGGAGCGATGGCGGCTTCCCTCACACAAACATTAGCGCTTCCGGAAGGCGGAGCACACACAGACGCACACTCCTGCACTCGTCTCGTTCTCTTCGTAAGATCGCGGGATTTGGTCTTTTTATTTCTATTTCTTTTTTGGGCGGCGCTGCTGGTGTGCAGTAGAAGCCGTTGTGAAATGACCGTGTGAGGGCGCGCTGCACGGAGACAATCCAGCGCTTGTATAAAACTGGTTTTTGTGTTATGAATCGCTTTCTTGTCGCCTTTGAGAACCATATTCTGTTTAACAAAGTACCGTTTGGCTGTTCGTATCGCATGAAACAGAATAGCGGTCATTTCTTCTTTCTCTCGCTAATAATCGTACTGCGCAGAATACTATGCTCAGGACGCCGTCTGCTCACGGACTTAAGAAGTTATGCCTTCGTTGTCCGCAAGATGGCGCTGAACACAGCACATCAGTGGCGCCACAATATCAGCGCACGAGGCCCATAATTGCTTGCATCTCGTCGCCGCATTTCTAGTCTTTGCCTTTTTCACAAGTTATTTTACAGCTTACTCGGCAGGCCACCATACATTCTCCCTCCGGCACGCATCTCTCATCGCACCGCTCAATTGCAACAAGTTGCGCGTCCGCGTACTCGCACCGTCACTTTTTCGTCGTCATTCTTTTTTCGTGCAGCAACGGACTGGAACGGCCTTTCTAATAAAATCACCACCATAACCTGTCCTTCCACCTTTTTGAACACCTTAACAAATTACCTTGCATTGTAATAAAAAAGCCGGGGCATCCCCTCGCGGAAACCCCTGTGTAGATGCGACGCATAGGCGGAGCGGCGAAGGGACCGCGTTTTATAGCGCGCATAACGTTGAGGGGACTGCGTAAGCCGGTCCCAGTCGATGACGACGTTGGCGTACTTTTAAAGCGGCGTGCACTCTAGGTGTTTGAGCCAAGCGTGGATGTTGCTTCGCCGGAGAACGGCACACCGGTTATATGCGCAGCGCGCCGGAAGGGCAGGAAACCGCGGAAGAGAGAGTAATGCACATGCGCCGGCCCCAGCGCGTCTGCCGCGGCTCTGTCACAACGTGCCGCGGCTATGACGCAACACAATCCAACACAATCCACTTTAATCCAATCCAATCCAGATCCAATCCAATCCAAGCCAATCCAATGGAACCCAATCCAATGCCCCTCGCGAGAGAGTGTTCGCTATCGGAGAGGAGATGGGGTGAGTGGCGGAGAGAGCAGCTGGCGCGACGAGGAGAATGGGGGGGGGGGGGGGGTGGACAACGCCGCCGCCGACGTCGACGACGCCGGAGGGACAAGGCGAGTGAATCAGATGCTCTGCATCTAATACGGCTTTCACGTTTTCATGTATGTACTCACCCCTTATGCAGTACCCCTTCAATGGGGTCTTAAAGGAAATAAAATGAAATGACATCAAATGAAATGAAGAAGGAGACAAAAACGAGCGTAAATGCATTTAAAACCTAAAGTACCTTCATGAAGAGGTGCACGGCCGCCTGGAACACGCGAAGTTTGATGACATCGAACAGTTCTGGCGCCAATTTGGCGTGCCCTAACAGGGTCAATACATGGAGATTCTGAGAGCCAGTGTCAGTCGTCCCCGCGTCTCGTACAAGCGCCGCCCCGATCTGAAGAGGGCCAACGCATTCAACCCCTGGATTGCCTCCGTGTTCGACTCCAGCATGGACACTCAGGTCATTCTCAATCATTATCGAAAATCCCTGTGCTAAGTACGTCGTCGACTACTCTAACAAGGCCGAACGAATAATGTCTAATCTTCGAAATTCCGTGGCCGAGACGTTGCGGGAACACTGCAGATGCATGGGTTGCGCCGAAGTGCTCGACACGCTCGCTTTGAACATGCTCAAGGCAGTCGAGATGCCATCCAGGAAGCCGTGTGCATGCTTTCTCCTCCGTCAGGATATGTCCGAGAACAGTCAGGTAGTCGTTTACATTCCCACGTGCTTCATCGAGGACCGAGTTGGAGTCCGCAAGATCCACAAGGACCTCGAAGAACTTCATCCTAGGTAAACCCGCCAACTCTGCTGTTTCTCCAGCCTGGTACCTCTTGTTCAAGCTGCACCAGTTTTTGGCGAGACTTCAGGATTTACGGATCAGAGCCCAAGGACGCGCGTTCCATCTCGGCCGCGGTGTCTGCTTCTTGGACTGAGCCGAAAAGCGACAACGCTTGCGTGTCGAGATTTCAGCGCACGTTCAAGATACCTAGGGATTTACAGTTAATCCAAAGTCCCCCACTACCGCGTGCCTCATAGACCAGGTGAAGCGTCAGCGTGTTGAGTACCATAATTTAGGTTGTTTAGACCACATGTTATGCGCAAAAAGCAAGAAAAAGACGACAGAAAGGAGCCACTCTTGGTTAAACCTATCAAACATTCCAAGGGCTGTTGAAACATTTGAAAAAAAAAAAAAACATGCGTTCCTTGTCATTTCGACTGATTCAGGCAACATTCGCCAAGTTATGTCCTGCCCCGCCAATTCCGGCTGCTTCCACGATGAAGGGAACAGAATATCAGCGCTTTTATACAAAACTTCGGAGTGAACACACTTTGGCAGCCAGCCGAAATCACGACACGTGCATTCCCAGAACGAACTTGGTGACGGTATTCATGTTCGCCCAATCTTGTATTTTTTCGCCGGTGGTTCCTCTAATAAAGAAATTGCCACTTGTTAAAGGAAAGCGGTAATTGACACCTTAATCGCTTTATTAATTGTTTTCTCTGTTTAACCTCGCACTCGCCTCTTTTGTGAATTGCGGGGTTATTCTTTTGCAGAGTCGCAACATTTTGCGAAGTGCGAAAATATGACACTAAGATCTAAACGCTACCAGATTTCCCCAGAATGTAGAAAATGTGGTGATAATACAGTATTAAAGCCACCTTCTGGGTTTTCCTTTTGTGCATTATCTACCACGCTAACCTGATTAGCTATTTTTTTACCGTTTTCTGTGCAACAGAAGGTAACATCATCTCACCGTAACCCGGGCCTTCCAAGCGGCCCACTTGATTTTGAAAACTCTTGTTTATGCGATGCCAACACGATTTCTTCAGAGCGCTGCTAACACAGTTGTGCACGGCCTAGCTTTATTACTTTTGAGTGTGCCGAGTGTGCAGGCAGGAGCGGCTTATTGCTTCCATGCTCGTAAGCCCAGCATGGTCCTTATTTTGAAAACCACAGTCTCAGGTCCCGTAACACAATCCAGCCTTTTTTGCTCCCATCGCGCGTCCGCGTTCAGGAAGTAAAGCAATTAATAAAAGCAGCTACAACCTTGTCGCCATGCGGCCTAAACCCCCTTGTAAGCCGCCAAGCAAGCCCAAATCACACCAGCATTTATGCGGCTCCCCGACGCTCACGAAACAACCACGTCTGACGTAGAGTCATCTATCGATGGCCTTGACATAGTGGCACCAGCGGACCGGAGGGCCGACTATTCAGTTATGAGCAGGTCTTCCGCGTCGATCAAGTGAAGACAGAGCAGCTGGTACGTGGACAAAAATGGAGACGCCTGGACACACACGCGCGCTGGAAGCAACGGTTTACTGAAAAGAGAAACACACACTTATACATGCGCAGCAGCCAAACTATACTGCTCATTCATCAGAGGTGCAAGCGTAGGAAGTTTAATTCCTTCTTAGACAGTGCTATGGACGGTGAGCGTTAAACCCCACAATCAAAGCTATGGACGGTGAGCTGACACCTGCCTACCTCAACCTGTTAATAAGTTCTGCCCCAATAATCTACCATGCGATATGGTCAGAGCATCTTTTAACCACAGCTGTTCAGTCAAAGAAAGATAATAAACTTAGAAAGATTAGACAAAGATAATACACATTACTTCCCATCCGCACGTGGAACAGTGCTCTGCTAGGAGCACATCGCGCACGTTTCTGACCTTGTTTGCATGCTCTTTTAACCTATCATTTAAACATCTTTCGGTTTGGCAAACGAAAACTTGCTACAGCGCAGTGGAATTTTATGCACAACCCCTTCCACGCATTCAACAAAGGCCATCCTGTGCTTAGTGACGCAGTTTCTACCCCGAATGGCCTCCAGGTGGCTCAACATGCCCAGCTCCAACCGCTTGTTTGAAGCAGAACACACGACTTTCACGCCAGAGCGTTGGGCCTGTTTTTTCAAGTTGTGGTTGCGGTGATCTCCTAGATGCGCCAAATATTTCACTCCAAACGAGCTTTTGAAGCTGTGCAGGTTGAGCCACCCGGAGGCCATTCGGGGTAGAAACTGGGTCACTAAGCACAGGATGGCCTTTGTTGAATGCGTGGAAAGGGTTGTGCATAAAATTCCACTGCGCTGTAGAAAGTTTTACGTTTGCCCAACCGAAAGATGTTTATATGATAGGTTAAGAAAGCATGCAAACAAGTTCAATAGCGCACTCGAAAGAAACGTGCGCCATGGGTTCCTAGCACAGCACTGTTCCATGTGTGGCTGTGTGCCTTTATTTGACAGAACGGCTGTGGTTAAAGATGCTCTCACCGTATGACACGGTAGATTATTGAGGCAGAACTTATTACCAAGTTGGGGCAGGCAGGTGTCAGCTCACCGTCTATAGCATATGCGCCGCTGATGAACAAGCAGTATAGTGCTGCTGCTGCGCATATATAAGTGTTTGTTTCTCTTTTCCATAAACTGTTGGTCCCAACGCTCGTGTGTGTCCAGGCGTCTCTCTTTATGTACACGTGCCAGCTGCGCTGTCTTCACTTTATCGTGTTAAACCAACATGCCCAAATAGCCAAATAGCCACTTTAGTGTTTTTCATTTCCCGTCGAATCTTAAAAAATATCCCAGCTTGACCGACCTCGAATTGCGAACCCTGATCTTGACGGTGAACCTGCCTGGCCTTCCCCAATGACCTTCATAGAACTTCTCAAAGCCAGCAGGTCGATTTCCATTCGCGCCAATTCATTTTTTTCCGTGTTCCACTGCTCGGGCCATGTACTGGAAGGTTTTGTTACTCTTTAACTTGAAACACTGCCAGTAAGGTGGGGCCGGGAACACTCCTTGTTTTTTTGTGGCATACTTTTTTTTACAATCGCAAAAATCAAGCAGCCTTGCATTCCTAACTTTAAAAAAATGAAAATATGGTGGAGGAGTACGAAGAGCAAAATTTATTCAAGAACGAAAGATGACCACCAGGACAAGCGCCAATACCGACTAACATGCGTTTTTAAAAACGCGAATATATACACACAAAACGTGCGCACATCAGCAAGAGTTTACCCTCTGCGGCCCAATAACCATCTCTCGTGCGATCGCAGCTCCTGCTCTAACGTACAGAAAACCATAGACAGCAACCTACGACTGTGTGCTACCTGGTGCCAAAAAAAAAAAAAACGAGCAAACCCCCCCCCCCCCCCCCAAAAAAAAAACAACAAAAAAGATGAAAAATAACACCATCTTCCCGTAGGGGAACCCTGAGTAGTATGCGAAGCAGCCATGGGGTCGACTGAAGTTACCATTAGTTTTCAGTTCGTCGTTTCCATTGACGTTCAGCTACGCGTGCATTCGTTGTGTCAGTAGCTTCCTGACGTAGTTTGAATGAGTGAACGACATAAGCCGCGTTCGTAGCACATGCGCCGGTCTCGGTTTGTAGAGCAGTGGGAAGAGCGCCACGTACCTCCCGTTGCGGCCAAATAGTCGTGGGATCGAGAACGGGCGCCGCCTATTTCTTTTCATAGTGGACTGCGCTGACGTCAGCCCAAACGCTGACGGGGCTAAAAAGACGCGTATGCGCAGTAGAGTGCAGACGGCGGACAACGACCACGAGGGAGTGAAGGACACAGCCCCGAGCATGAGATGCTTCGTATCTAAAACACAGAAAGGAGCGTTCAACTGATTTGGAATTATTAACCGGCAAGATACGCAATGTCCTTTGCTGATCAACTCAAAGAAGGCGTGCTTATAGGAGGCCGGGTATTCGCCGCAACTTGTTACTTCGGTGGCGAACGAGCTCCTGGGCGACGTGAAGTGTGCATTGAGATATTGACAGCCAGATGCTAACACAAAGGAGCAAGCCCCAAGAAAACTCGTGGTTGTTCCGTATGTGCACCCCACTTATCTCACTAACTTAAGCATATTGCTGCGCGAAGCAACGTAAAAGGGGTTTTTCCTTCTCCAGAAAAGCTTTCAAAGCTTTGCGAAGCAACTTGTCCCGTGCAAAAGCCGAAAAAATAGCTGCAGCCTCTCCATCTATCACAAGAATCTGATCGTTGCTGTGCGCCGAACATGTGGTATACTATGTTATTCTTCCACCATGCGATCAGAAATACGCACAGAAACCATCGCGATGCGTGAACGAGCGCTTGCGCGAGCATCTACAGAACGTGAAGAATCGGCACACAGGGAAGCTGAGTGGACGTTGCCGGAAGTGCAATTACACGCATCGCTTTATCAAGACAAGAGTAATAGCAAATCACAGCAACCAGCGCGCAAAAGAGATCATCGAGGCGTCTGAAATGGTTCGACTTGGTGGAGCTTGCATACGCATGCCATCTTTGAGTTTATTGGCAAACGATGTGGGTATCTTGCCTATAAATAATTATAAATAGACCACAGACTGCTTTCTCTGCTTTTCGTTTCTTTTTTTTTTTTTGGGGGGGGGGGGGTGGGCTTGTTTGTTTGGTTTTAAAGACGACAGTCTTTCTTGGGCTACTTAAACCCATAAATTTTGGTCTGTCTTTATGTTTGTCTGTCTTTTAGTCTGTCTGTCTGTAACTCGATTCAGCCACCCGGCCAAAGTAAAATGCTTACTGCGCAATAGTCTTATATACTCACAGCCAAATGTAAACGTGTAAGCGCGGTTTATATGTTCATACTTGTCAACTTTGTTGAACAAGAACAAGGCATTACGCAATTAAAAGACAGGAAATTAGTACACAAGGGATATTTACCGTGTTCCTTTATTAAAAAATTCCTGGATGCTTGGTTTATCGATAGCAAATGATATTCTACATCTACTGCAGAACAACGTGTACCGCCTGCTGTTGCCCGTGCCACCTCCTGGCGGCATATGAGAAATCACGCGGCAACAGCAAAGAAAGGTTCCACTAGCTAGGTTTCACGTTATGCTTGGAACGCACGTGGAGCACGGCAGCGCGGTTCTATAAACCTTGAAGTCGGCGGCCTCGATTCACGCGCGTCTCCGCCGTACTGCAGCGTTGGCATCGAGAAACTCCGCCTGTAGCAGTGGAACGCGGTAAATTCAAATCGCCTTGACCAAACCTTTAGTGTGTTTACCTTGGGATGAGCGCTACGAAACAGGAACAGCATGAGAAGCGAGCGGGAAAGCGAAGCGGGGCATTTCCTTGGAAAATGTCTACAAAGACTATCGTCTTTTGACGACATTTGCAACGAAAGGAGCAGATACGCTGCCAATTTTTGTTTTGTTTTTTGTTTTGTTGTACCAGATGACACACAGTAGTCGGTTGCTGCCTATTGTTATGTGTACGTAAGAGCACGAGCTGCGACCGCACTAGAGCTGGTTAAATGCACTGTAGAGAGTAAACTCATACTGATCTGCGCACGCTTTGCGTATATGTATTGGTATTTTTAAGAATACATGTTAGTTGGAAGTAGCGCTTCTTCCGGTTCTCCCTCTTCGTCCTTCGTGTAATTTTCGCGTTTTACTCGTCTAGCGTGCAATACCAAGGGACCCAGAAGTCAGCCTTAATGCAAGTATAACCTATATTTATGTCGTGCCTCAAATATGCTTAATTCTTGTTTTTTTGCTCGACAATGTTGGCGAATATAAATATTGCCACCAGATTTGGTAGTTTGGAAAAGCCTGCCTATATAAGTGTCTGGTTCAAGCATTCCTTCAACTTGTGCTTAGCGCTTGCTCGCTTGCTATCTAGGCTAGGCCCTCTCCACATCGCTGCTACCGCATTTCCACAATTCGTCCTGTGAGAGCCTGGACCCCGTTCCACACATGCGTACAACAGGAGGCCATCCTGTCCCGGCCAGTAGAACCTGTGCCTTCGTTATATGTCAGCATTCGTTATTCTCCCAAATTGCTCCGGTGATGTAATTTTCGGAATGAACCTTTTAACGAACAAAAGCGGTGTTATTGATTTGCAGTGTATACTTCACCAGCTGGCTGCGCAAACGGCGCAGGAAATATCTCCCGGCAGTAGCATGATTGGCTAATATGTGACCTGGAGCATAATTGAGACAAATACTCCGTGAATGAAATCACGTGTTGGGCGGAAGCCCGTCTGCTCGGGAAACGCATGACACAAATTAAAAACTGTCATGAGACCACGAGTGTTTATAAAACAAAAAAAAGATGTTTCGGTCTTTTCATCGTGATCATTGCGTACAAGGTTCCCGTACGGGAGCTGAAACGTCTTTTTTGGTTTTATAAACACTCGTGGTCGATGTCAGTTTTTAACTTGTGTAATGCTCCGTGAAACTCAGACTTTCGCCTGTTTGCGTAACAGTATGGAATAATACCAGTTTCGAAGCCAGCAGACTGCGGTTGGAGTCCCCGGTGAGGCAATTTTGCTTTTGCGGTTTCAGAATTCGACAAGTTCGCGTTCGTTGGGCTTTTATTAACAGCGGAGCTGTTGTAGCTGGCCGTAATGTGTGGGGCGTAGCGTGTCAGAATGCCTACAAAATGCCGAGGGCTCATGAGCGCGTGCCTCGCCGCGACTGCACAGCGTCCCCGGCACGCGCAGTGGTTTTAGGCAAAAAAACTGGCGAAAACCGCGAGGGACGCCTCGCGTCGCCTAGCAACCAACGCCATAGAAGGAGCAAGACCTGCTCCACGGTACTTCGACGCGACCCCAGGAACGCCGCGCATGCGTCCTACGCACATGCGCCGCCGCTGCGCCCCAACTGTCGTCAAGAGGTATACCGCGCATGTAAAGATTGGCACGAGGGACATGACAGCGTCGGTGCATATGACGATGACTACTACTAGCCTGCGCAAAGCGACAACAGAACACGTAAATAAACCGCTTCGAACTTGTACAAATGCGCTGTGATGTGTCCTTCAGTGCCCACGTAGAAGGAAATCCTGCAGCCACCCTGCAGCTATGCTATGCTTCAAGCATTGCGTGAGTTAGGGCAAGCTTCGCTAGTTTCTTGCAAACTTTTATGGAGTCGGTTTACTCCTACAGTCATCACGAGGCTGAGGCGCAAGACTTCTACCGGATTGCGGTTGTGGGCATTGGTAGTTGGCGTTGCTTTTGTCACTTCTGCAGACGAGCCGTGATAAACATAAAACGCTTATTTTCGATGTAAATGTCATGTGGTTTCATTACCCAATGGAAGGCGACTGCGTGGAGACATTATCTGCGGCATTTCGACCGGCTGATGACACAGTAGACACAGCTTTGTTGATTTTGAGGTGAAGTCAATGAGTTTCTCTGCCGATTACTCCATGACGCTGAAGCCAAGCCACAAACATCGTGCTGCTGTAAAGATCGCCGATGGCACGTCACCTGCCTCCTCCCGCAAGTTTGATTATCACCGTCTACTGTCAAGATGCTGGCCCTGACATAGACGTTATCGTGGAAAGTCACTAGAGTTGGCTTCTTGACCGCGGTCTGTCCGTCCCAAGCAGCACTGGACGCTTTGACAAAGAATATCGCAGGTTATGTGCACAATGTTTTAAGTGCAGAGCACTTTATGGGCTCGCCTTCTCGTCGTAGCTCCCTAACGGTCTATCAGGCGGCGCGGCGAGATAACGGACCCAAGGAGAGCCCGGTGTGCCGTCCTCAGGGAGTCACGCTGAGGGTTCAAAAGCAACGCCGTTTAAATGGTCATAATCGTTCGAAATACGTGAACCGCTGGCCTTTATCATACATCTCCCCGTTATTTAGCGCAAAGAAAACTGCCGGTACATTTGAGGCAAAATATACGTAATTACCCGCCATCCACCGCGTTCATTTAGTTAGGAACGTTCGATGGTTAGTTTTTACGATATTGAGCGAAAAAAATGTCCGCGTATCTGCTGTTTTCGTTGCAAATGTCGACGAAAGACGATAGTCGACTGGCGCCCCTGGCGAGTAAAGGCCTCCCTTCTCTTTCCTGATCACCTCTCATGCTTTTCCTGTCCCGTCTCGTTCCTCCCAGAATAACACAAGTCAATTAAAATTTACCGAGTTTCACAGCTCCAAGTCCGTGATGATGATGATTTGAGGCCCTCCATTTGTATAGGGACGTCGGTTGTCACCAACCGACTTGCCTGTGTTATTCTACTTGTTTGCCCACCCTTCACTAACCTGATGGGTTATACCGCGTCCCCCGCTTCCCGCGATTAAACTCCCATTGCTTACCCCCTTCCTGCCCTTGCACCCCCGTTTACCTCCTCCCGTCCTGTTCTAAATTCTAAATCGGTATATAGCTCATCCTACGTCCCACTCTCTTCCATACTTTTCTTCCTCCACCACTCCAAAGGCCTCTTCGTCACCCCTATGGCCCCGAAGTTGAGGCTCCCCCTCACACCAAATCCCAAAGCCTCCGTCAACGTCGCTTCCCCATCGCCCCGTCGCGGTCGCATATCTGTGCAGTCTATGGCAATATGCTCCACGGTTTCCCAATACCTGCCGCATTACACACAAGTTTCGTCCTGTTGCCTGTAGTTAGCCGTTTATGCCCGTGATTCAAAAAGCAATGCACTGCCGCGCGTATTGCCATAGAAACATTCCTTCCTGATTTCTAGTTTCTGTTTTCTATACGTCATCCCGTTTTTTCTCACTTCCATTCTGTTCACCCAATTCACCGTCTCTGCGGCTTTTACCTGCTTTTTAACTGTTGTGTATACCCCATCTTCCCCTACCGAATTTCCGTACCGCCTGGACAGCTGTCTGGTCTTCCGTCTCCACCCCGTGTCTATGCTCCTCATATACAGGTACCTAAACATTCTCGCGGCCCATTTTTCCTCCTCCATGTCACGTAGTCTCTAGTAAAATTCTCGCCTCGTAGTCTCTCCTCTCCTCTCTTATCCTCTCCTCTCCTCTCCTCAAATTTCTCGATGCCAGCGCTGTCGTACGGAGGAGACGCGCGTGAATCGAGGCACCCAATTACAAAGTTTATAGAACCAGGCTGCTCTACTCCGCGAGCGTTCCAAGCGAAACGCGTATCCTGTCTAGTGCACCCTTTCGTTGCTGCTGCGGTTTGATTTCTTAAATCCCGCCAGGAGCTGTAATAGCTCGGGCAACAGCAGGCGACGGTTTTCTGCAGTTGATGCAATATTTAATTTGTTATCGCAAAAATCAAGCATGCATGAACTTTTGAATAAAAGAACGCTGCAAATGTCACGTACGTATTGATTTTCTGCCTTATATTTGCGGAATGTCTTATTCTTGTTCAACAACGTGGACGGGTATGAACATTGACATAGGACTTAGACGTTTAGATTTGGCTGTGGGTATATAAGGCTATTGCGCAGATTCTGTTTCACTTTGGCCTGGCGCCTGAATCGAATCACAAACAGGCAGACAGACCAAAGTGTCTGGGTTTAAAAAGTCCAAGAAAGACTCTAGTCTTTAAAAAACGCTCCCCGTGGCCGGAATCCAACCTGGGATCCTTGAGTTATTAAGCTGGCGCCTATCCAATTGCTCCATTTTAGCATGGTCGAAGCTGCTTGGAAAACTCAGACGACAACCCAATAATAAATTACGAGAAGAATGGCTTCCTTGATCATATGAAAGCTCATGGGTACGCACTTTTACTCTTCCGGCATTAATTCCCTGGGAAACACGTTGCTCTGCGTGCCGTACGTAAGGCTGTTACCCACAAGACAATAGGCGTAAATCCCATTTTGAAGTGTAGAGCGTTGGGCATAACGTCACACCTTGGAGTTTAACACCTCGAACCGGGCGGCCGCTTTTCTGATGGAGGCGAAACGAGGAAACGCCTGTGTGTTCGACATTTCGGCGCACTTTAGAGATCCGCAGGTGGTGAAACTTAATCTAGAACCCTCTACTACGGGGTGCCTCACCACCTGTGTAGCACCGGCGCGTTAAACCCCACAATCAATCAATCAATCAATCAATCAATCAATCAATCAATCAATCAATCAATCAATCAATCAATCAATCAATCAATCAATCAATCAATCAATCAATCAATCAATCAATCAATCAATCAGTCAATCAATCAACCTCAAACCAGCGCCAACTCAAAACATTGCTCACTGAACGCCAAGCAGCAGGTACTGTTTCGCGCCGTACACACCAAAAAACGTCAGGCCTACTGAGTGCGAACGATAGAGTTTCTCTCGGTATTCTAGAAAAAAGGTATGTATTCTAGAAAAAAGGTATGTACTCGCAGTGTGGGACTGGCCAACCAAAGCATCCACCACAAGAAAGCTTCGCGTTAAACTATCGTTGTTAGGTGGAGGGCTGCATGATTTTGTGAACTCGTTCGGTGGCCACCGTTCGGCTGTGTGGTCAGGCGTGTGGGGCGATAATTAGAGCTTGATTAACGTTATTGATTGACGGCCTCTTGGCTTCTGTTATTCTGGCACTATTCTTCTCTTTGCACCATCAAACCAGCACCACTCGTCTCAACATGCGGTAGAGCGATCCACCCCGCCGCGCATTTCCACCGTGCTTGCACCAGTTGTACCGGGCCTCCCTGAGGCGTGTTTCCAAAGCCTTGCTTGTACCAGTTGCATCGCTCCTCCGGCAGGTGGCGGCACACATGCCGTCACGACGGATCAAGATCAAATGCCACGCGTAGCCTGTACCTTACTGAAATGTCAGAGCCAGCTGACAAAGTCGCGGTGAACAGAGTTGTGTCGTCATTGTCGTGTAGCCAGTCCGACGTCGAAGATGCCCCGGTGTACAGCGCACTAGAAATATGCGCACTTTGGGGAAACTGACCAGGCAAAAACGGGTGGGTTGGTAGCGTGCGCTGCCTTCAGTCGCACTTCGTGTAACTTATTCGCTCGTATTGTCTTAGCGCCAGCTATGGTTGCACGGGGAAGGTCGAATAAGCGTTCCTTCGTCTTGCTGAAACGCCCTAACTACGCAAATGAGCCTGATAAACTACGCGATGGTGCCGAAGTAGCTGAATAAATAATCTAAATTGGCAATCTTCAATGCTACAATTTATCCTGGCGAGCTCACTAGCTTAAACAGTCGCCTGTTGCCAGATAAAGGCTTTTCACATTCGCTTTCCTAAGGAAGCCTGTACGTACCGGTGACAACGACATGGTTGCATAACTACGGTCATCGTGTGCAACACGGTTCCGATGCATGGGCTCAGTGGCACGCTCTTCTACTGCGAGTCAGGAACTTGACACAAGCTCGTAAGCATCCACTCAGCGGGGATGCCAATTTAACCGGTGTGACTTGCTTCCTATTGGATAGTCACTCACTTATGCTCCCCCCGACACCTCAGGAAAAGAAGCAAACATCTGTTTGTGACGTAAATATAACGTCGTGCACAACACGAAAAAGTCGCATAGTGAATAAGGTGCACACACGTATATGTTGGCTCGCAGGAGCCTGTTGGTTAATTGAGAAAGTTCTAAAGTGACAAGTGGTGAATGAAAGGTATTGGTGATGACATGGGCTGAAGGCATTACAATGACTACTACTTGTTTGTACGCATTATCAGTGATATGTTGCTTACCAGGGAAGCTCAAAATTTCCAGCAACCGAAAGAACAGTGCGGATGTATGAAGGAAAGGTGGCCAGTAGACGATAGTTCACAGTAATGTCATCAATGAAATAATAGAGAAACTCGCGGGGCGTAATAAACCCCTGAAATAGCCTTTATTTGTTATGAAAAGCGTTTTGTTTTGTGGACACCACTGGAGTACTAGAAGGCATGAAAGAGAAGAGGAAATAACAGACTTCCGTAAAAGTCCTAGGTTCAAGTACATAGGATACGCAGGCGTGATAAACCTGCGGCTGAGATGTCACTGATTTGCACTGAAGAAAGAGTTGAACGATTCTGTGTAAATGACTGAGCTAAGACTGGCAAATCACAAATGTCAGGCCCATTGCTTGCAATATTGTGACCTATAGGATTTTCCTACCACTAGCTCTTTTGGGTACTCTCCCTGGGCATATTTTGCAGCGATGTGTAACATCTCTACTTTAAGGTATGGGAGCATTCTTTGTGGTGTAGACTCCAAGTGAGGCAGTATTCTTGCCTGCAAGAATTCTGAATTGGTCATTTCAGCAGGATTCTTGTTGTCCGATGATTCACCAGTGTGATTCTTGTGAGTCTTGGATATTGGCGAATTCACAGCCGTGCTGCTGGTGTTACGTGGTAGTGGTGGAGATACGGCTGGGTGCTTAAGCTGTGGGTGCTCCAGTGCAATTTCGCCAGTCTTCGATTGACGGCTGGAAGGATGCACGTCTTGGGCATGTTGCGCTATGCTGTTCAGCGGTTCCACATCCCCATAGCTCGAAGTTGGTACAGCAGCGCCCATCTTGGCAACACTCCTATTTAGAATTGAACATAGAAATTGTTGGTGAATGAGTGAACGGTGTTGTATTTTGTTTGTACATATCCGCCAAATTACAAACAGCCCGAAGGCCAGAGTAAACTAAATTCTTCCACGCACGGTCAATATTTCGTAAACCAATGCATCCCGGCCTGCATGAAAGAACGTGAATATTATTCCAATTATTTAGTAAATTAAGCCATGCGATTTTTTAAAAATATTGCGAATTTAGGTCTAGAAAAATAAATATTTGCTTCTTGTGGAATACTGTGATTTAGAGGGTACTTGTGGCCATGTTAATGGTGCGTAAGGTATATGTGATGGCAGTCGCTTAAAACGCATGCCGATCCATATTTCATTCTTTGGCTTTGGCGACATTTACGACGAAGGCTATGGTAAAGGAGCGCGTCATACTTTTGTCTCGAACACGTACACCCGGTAGCAAAATAAGTCGGGGCACGCGAGCGCGTGGCAAAATGCATCGCCACGGCATCTGACGTTGGACTTCTGGTGTTGAGACATCCATGTGCGCGTGTGCGTCAAACCACGCTCGCTGCCCTGTATCACTACAAGCAGCCAAGCTGATGGCATTCAGCGTTTGGCCGTAGGGGTAAGTTTATTCGCTAACATGCCTCGCTTGCACATACTTCGGCGGTGAAGTGTGCGCTGTTCGCTCTGCCCCGATCCAACATATAACATATCTTGCCCGTTTCGATTGGTTGATTGTAGGGTTTTAACGCGCCGACGCAACGGCGTTTTTGCTTTTCACCTCCATCAGAAAAGCGGCCGCCGCGGCCGGGAATCGAACCCGCGACTTCGCGCTCAGCACCACAACGCCTTAGCCACTGAGCCACCGCGGCGGCTATCTTGCCCGTCTCGGTGACGATCTTGTGACACATACATCCCATCGCGTCTTTGTATTTTTGCCTAAAACATACAGTTGGTTGGTAACTAAAAATGAGCACACCAACGATGAAAAATATGGAGGCGAGAAATACATTACTTGAATGAGGCGCGATAAGAAGTCACCTTGCACTTGTTCTAACGCCGGTCCTAACGAAAAAAAAACGCGATAAGAGATCGGCGTGGTAGTGGGTTTGACAAGAAAGAACAAAAATACTAATAGGTTGCATTACGCGTTGAATTGATTAACACAGACACAGGCCGAAAGTTTCGCGTCTGGACAGCGAAACAAACGCTATCGTCTTAAAGATAAAATATCAAAATCTTGTTGCAATGCGCCCTTTACCAGAGCCAGGCCGTTAGAGTAAAACAGGCTTCATCCTCGCCGTTCGCCGCCGATGCGTGTGCTGCAGAGACGTGTTGAGCATAAAACCTTACCCCCAGCGCCAAGCGCTAAATGCTGTCAGCTTTGTCGCTTGAAGCGAAAGAAAAGCATGGTTAGTATACAGGGGCTGGACGCGCCCGCGTACATCGGTGTCTCGACACCAGAAGTGCAACGTAAGATGTCGCGGCGATGCATTTCACCACGCGCTCGCGTGCCCCATGTTATTTTGACGCCGGGTGTACATGAGGAGTGTAACAGTGTAAAGACGTTATATATACCTGCTCATTTGGATCTCAGCCATAGAAACCGCACTTCCGTTCGTGTCGAACATGCCAGAGGTCTTTTGAACGGCTCCCGCTCCGTTGTTGTTCCCTGGTTGTTCATGTCTCGTTTGTTTGCTGGGGGTGCCGTTTGGAGTCTCGAATTTTTCGAGAACGCGTCGAAGCCACGCTGAAATGTTGCCACGTGTTATGAAGAATTAAATCTGGTTGATTTACAATATCACTGAAAAGGAGAATATACAACGAATGCGTCCTGCCGACGATGACACAGTGAGCGGAAACTTGGCGCCTTACTAAAAACTTGAAAGCAAACTGAGATTGGCTCAATGGGCCATGGGACGAATTATAACCAGAGTAACACTTTGGAATAGAAAACGAGCTACCTGCGTCAGAGAACAAACTAGAGTAGAAGATGTCAAAGTTCAAGTAGAGATAAATTAAAGCAGTTCCACTCAGCATGAAAGCTGCCGGAAGTGCAGAACAGGGATTCGCTAGAGGTGACGTGGCGCCGTCCTCTGCTCTTTGCTACCACCCCTCACGCTCTTCCCCTCTCTGCCTTACTCCTCTCTTGATGAATTTATCAGATGTTTGTTCGGTGCAATTTAATTTTTCCGCCTTCGCAGTGCTTGTGCGCCTTCTCCTTGCGAGCTCGCGTCCTTTCCTTTAATTTTGTTTCTTTCTGCCTGGAACAGCACTGGCGGCAGTTCTGTTCCTTTTGTGCTTGCTTTCATCTCGCACGTGCTGTTCTGCGCCAATTTCAACGCAGCGTGTATTTTCTACGGTGGCTACATTTTTTTTGCTTGATGTTGTAAAAAACCAACTCAACGAGCATTTTTAACTGAATGAACGTGGGGCCTGCCGGTTAGGCGCATATATTTTGCCTCAAGTGTACCTGCAGTTTTCTTTGTGCGAAATACTGGGGACGTGCATGACAAGTGCCAGCGGTGCCAGGAATTTCGAATGGTTCTGCGTATATGAAGCTCTGGTTCAAGTATCCACCCAATTCTTGGCGGGAAATCTGAATCGAGGGACAAGCGGGGATCTTTTCGAAGCGTCTGTTTGTGTGCGTGACGCCGCGTAACTGCGGTGGCTAGGTAGCGTGACATATGAGGAGCTACGACGGCATGCCTGGCCCCTAAAAAGCTCTGCACTTAAAAGAAATGGACTTGGGCTGGCTACGTAGTTAGGCGAAATGACAACCGTTGGACTACCAGGGTGACAGAATGGACACTGATAGACGGGCCCAGAAAAAGAGTAAGGCCATTAACTCGAAGGAGGGACGAAATAAGTTATTTCTGAGGCCAAGAATGGACTCAAGCTGCGCGGGGACAGGAGGGTTTGGAGGTCGATGGGAGAGGCCTTCGTCCTGGTGGGCCGTTGTTGTTGATGATGATTTACAAATTGCATTGGTGCTTCGCTTTCATACTAGTAATAGCTCAGAAGCTTCAACATAAATTGCGATGCGTAGTTCATGAATAACCACTTTTAAGGCTGCATAAAAATTTGACATTCATATCAACCTTAAACAATCTTCGGAGTCAAATTTCTATGAGATATGGATAAAATCGTAATCTATTCGTTGACCTTATAGACATTACTTACCTGTTTCATCTAATGCTCCAAGTCTGACTTACGCTTGCTCCTCCCGCGTTTGTATCCTTACTATTTGTTTTAATGCGAATGCACTGGAAGTCTACTTAGGCCGATTTCGCAAATATAGAAAATCGTTCACTCGGTGAAGCCTATCGTACATTTGCAGCAGATGGAGGACCCGACGTGGATAAGGAGCATTAGAGCTACCGTTTCAGTTCGCGCTGAATTGCCATCAACGGATACCCACAACTCTATGTACACTGAGCATGATTGAAAAATAGGGCGCGACTTTGACAAAGATACAAAGGACGAATGACGGGACAAGCGCTCACTTGCAACAAACATTTATTGAAATATCGTCTTGTATTTATACAGGTATCACAAGGAGCATGCGCACTAGAATACCCTAAATAGAAATCACCAAACAGGCGATGGACGCAGTCAACGTGACGTTTCCGAAAATTCAAACTCGGTGGCACGCAAAAGCTGAGATGTATCGCTGACACACTTGTCCCATTTCTTCTTAGTATAAAACGCCTCCAAGACCTCCCACGTGTGACGTTGCTTGGCAAATGTAAGGCTCAACTTGGAGATTACCCAAAATTTCGCTTACACTGATAATATCAGACAAAACGTTCAATTTAAGGTTTAGCCTCATCAATCGGTGTCCTTAGGAAAAAGTACTCACTGCGCACATTGTACACCAAGTACCGGTTACTGGGCTGATGTGGTCAGCCGGAAAAGTGTGATTTTCATACTACGCTATGCACATACTTCTGCGTTGCTGCAGTTTAATGCTTCCCATTCTTTGGCGAGTCTCCCAAAAACACACCGCTATAACTCTGTGCATGTGTACAAAAACGCAGAATTAAAAGAGTAAAGATGCCACGAAGAAAAATTGGCTCCGGTTAAACACTTTCACTGCCGGCTATCACAAGCAAAGACAATGCACACAGTATTTAGTGAAAGCTTGCCTTTGCTTGAGATATCGCAGCGTGCCGTCTAGCTGTATCTACTGGATGACTGAATTCCTAAGTTTGCACGCGGCCTGCACACAGACGGCGCACCGTCGATGGTGAGACTTGAACCAACAGCCCTCGAAGCACCCGCTCAACCCTCGCCTAGTCAGGTGCTTCGCTTGCGTTGAAGCGCTGACTGACGGTCGGGCCGGCGCTTGAGCGGTAAAGCGCAGCCCAAGCAGCCGTTTTAGCCTTGGATAACGTTTGGTACCGCAGCCCCGATGCGGCGCACGAGTGAAGCGATAACAAGGAAAGGCGCAGCTCGCGCGCCGGCAACGGAGGATAACTTGCGATGCAATAAACGTTCTTAGATCTAGCGAAGTTTAGTGTTCGTCCTTATAACAAACGTAGTTCGCTGTAATTCCAATTATGGCCGTAAGCAAATCGCAATAGAGACAAGTGAGGAGGCTAAAGCATTGGTCGGCAGTTCTCAGAATTTCTGAACATCTTACTTCAGAAAAGTGATGTAGCCCATACCCCCCGTGGTGTGCTGCTGCTGCTGCTGCTGCACGCGTTGCTAACGGCACATCCTCCGCGGTGGGCATGCTGAGGCATGCACCAAAGAATCAATGAATCAATCAATTACCTCGAGCGCAAGAAATAAGATGGCTGGCTACAAGCATTATGTGATGTAGTTTCAATCATGGGAGGGTGGGTCAATTGCTCAAAATTCTCTCCCCAAACAGCTACAAGCCTGGCACTTCCTGTACGCATCTCGTTTCCATATTTTCATCTTTTTTTTTTCTTTTTTTAGAGGATTCGACCTGTCATAAAGCCGTTTGAACAGTTTGATGGGGCTTCGGCACCCCTTTTGTTGTCCGCACGGGCTAAGGAAGGTTGTACCTAGCTTTAAGATTCTTCGTTATTTTTCAAAAACAATGTCGTGGGATGGCCACATCTATTTCATTTCTGAAACGTTATCACAATTAGTAGGCATTGTTTCTCGCAACCACCGTGTATCCCCTCGCGATAATTAATCTAGATTTACAATACCCCTTTCTCTTATAGGCTTAACTACTGTCACTTGGTATGGGCGCCAAAAACTAAATCTAATGTAGACAGACTATTACCTCTTCAAAAAATTTTTTCACGAGCTGTTGGAAATGTATCGATGCACTACCATACAAGCGACTTATTCAGAAAACACAATGTTGTCCCAGCAATAAAATGGTACTACTTTCGACTTTCCAAGTTGTTTAAAGGAGCCATGAAGAGAAAACACAAGTTTGGTTCATTCGAAAGATTGCCTCGTTAGAACCATAACGACACCACTTATAACGCAAACTTCGCTCAAATAAGCTACATATTAGGAAAAAAAGAAATGACCATGCGACCCACCAGCTCATTTTCCGCAACAGAACCTGTGATGTCACTCGAGAATGCTCTGCGATTGGCGGAGGCCGGCAAAAGCAAACGCATGTTAGGCAGGGCTTACAGTTTGCATAGCGAGTTAAATGCCCGTGAAACATACTGCACATTCTTTTTATGACAAAGAACGGTGGAGTAAACGGTTGAAGTTCCGAACGAACACGCAAGCGTGTGCGCCAATGAGTACGAAACTACCGCCGGCCGAGCTCGACATCTCGCCGTCGCGCAGACGAATTTTCGGGTTCGAGGCTCTTAGGGGCCAACGAACCGTTCCAGCACGTACAGCCGCGACCTTGCTTGGTATCTTAATCCCTTGACAGGAGGTTGGCCGTCATATCGCCAACCAGCAAAGGTAAAAATAGAAACGAGGGGAGTAAGGAACAGCAAGAAGCGACGAGATAGTGCCAGTCGTCGCAGAAGTTTCGAATGATGTTGGCTTGCGTTACGAGCTCGTTTCCAGTTTACAACCACTGAAAACTTCAGTTTGTTCGAGTACTTTACAATGAAATTTCGTTGCTGCGTTTTGAAATGCCCATGCAGTACGGGCAAATCGTCGAGGGAGTGCGACATCCCCGCCGGTGAGGAGATCTCCTTTCATGTGCTGCCCAACGACGAACCTCGGCGAAGCAAGTGGCTACGTTTTGTGAACTTTGCAAACGGAGGCGAAAGAGAGCTAAAGGAAGTACAAGTGTGCTCGCTTCATTTCCGAGGAAGTGATTACGGCAGGGACCCTTACGTTAGCTCACTCCTGGGACATGCTGGCGCTCGTCGCCGACTTCGTCAAATCGCTCTGACCTTGGGGGAAAAAATGCCGTAAACACCGCGCATTGACGCTCGTATCTTTCTGGTCGAAGCAGAGAGCTCGCGCGAACGGCTTTCCATACACGACACCGGCCAACTGGCATAAGCGATACTGCTACTGAAATTTAACTAATATTAACCGTAATAAAAATACGGCACATACGTACCAGTCTGTATTCGTCCGGTGCGACGGGGCTGACGAGGCAGCGGTGCCGACGGCAGGGCGTTCGTCTGTTGTGGCTATCGCGGAATGGTCGCTTTCCCGTCCACCGCGTATCCCACAACTCTTGCCGCTCGTGCACTTAGAAGCATTGAGCGTTCAAGTGGTGTGAGGTTGTTAAATGCAAGCCCGAGCTCCTCGGCGAGAGTTTTGTTCTCCTGATCAGGCGATTCCATGACTAGGGCTGCGGGTGCACTAGGTTTTACTAGTATTTTTAAAATGGCCGCCGTCTCGGTCGACTCCCGCGTGTGGGTGCTATATGGAGTCGACATACTAAGTATCTGTTTCATGGACCGGCTCGTATGACACCATTGTTCACGTCACGGAATGTGCAATTTTAGCGGCAGATTTAAAATTTTGGCTTAAATTGCCTTATTTCTCAGTGAATAAAGCATCATTTGCTTCCGGGAAAGCGCTTGGGGTACTATGAAACACCTAATCTTTCGAATAAAACAAACTTTCGTTTTCTCTTCATGGCTCCTTTAAACAAACGCTGTGTCTATAGTTACGTACGACGGAAACCAAAATTGAAAACTAGAGTTGCGTCCGACGGAGCTTTAAGCCAGTTTCTAGAGTTACGTCAGACGGAACCCCGAATTGCAAACTAGAGTTACGTTAGACGGGACTTTAAGCCAGTTTCTAGAGTTACATCCGCACAGTGTCTAGAGTTACGTCCTACGGAACCCAAAATTGAAGACTAGAGTTACGTCCTACGAAACTTCAAACCAGTTTCTAGAATTACGTCCAACGGAACCCAGAATTAAAAACTAGAGTTACTTCCGACGGAAATTTAAGCCAGTTTCTAGGGTTACGTCCGACGGAACCCAGAATTAAAAACTAGAGTTACTTCCGACGGAAATTTAAGCCAGTTTCTAGGGTTACGTCCGACGGAACCCAGAATTGATAACTAGAGTTACGTCCGACGCAACTTTAAGCCAGTTTCTAGAGTTACGTCCGACAGAAACCATAATTCAAAACTAGAGTTACGTCCGACGGAACTTTAAGCCAGTTTGTAGGGTTACGTCTGACGGAACCCAGCATCGAAAACTAGAGTTACGTCCGACGGAACTTTAAGCCAATGTTTTGAGTTACGTCCGGCGTAATGTAAAGCACAAAAAATTTACAGCCAACGGCACCAGCTACCGTGCCGCTCCATATGCGTAATCTATACGCAACATCATTGAAATGGGCACTCGCACGATAAATGGCGCCAAATTCCGAAACACAAATGCTGCTGCTTTACGGCCAAACCAGTTCAGAATGAGTAAATCATGCGTAACATGTTCGACAGCGTCCGCTCCCCGTCGGTTGAGTGGTCAGGAACGTGATTTGAGCGCCCACGCTACTGCAGCGATGTGGGTTCGAATCCCAGCTGGGTTGATTGAGTTTTTTTTATTAAAAGGTTGAAATTTTTCTGTACTAGTCCACGTACACTTCTTTCCATATCCAACACATGCAAGCAAAGGAGAAGACGGGAATTCACAAAATTGAACCTCGAGCAGTGCGCGCAGTGCCAGTTTGTAGCGTATGCAGTTTGCCGAGAACAAATTTACATGATTTCAAGAGTCTTTTAAGAAAAGTAATTAATATGGCTAAGCGTCAGTTTATATTTTAATCCAATTAATCGGCTGGCTTTTTGCATCGGTTATTCGGTTGTGTTGGTTTGGAAGAACAAATGACCAAAGATAATTATGTAGTAGCAGAAATAAGATCATTATGTTCATACGCTTGTTCACACGCATTTCAGATGAGGTAAGTAGGTCATGGTCATGGCGCATGATTCGAAGAGAACAAAAATGATTACTGTAGCTCACGTATGATCAAGTGGAAACCGATAGCGGAAGGCGCACCGGGGGGCGGGCGTGGGGGGTGGGGGGAGGAGGATTTTATGGGCGTCTTGTAAAAGTCCTTAAGACCTCTAGGAACAAAATCATCAGCAGGATGACAATCACAGTAGAAGAGCTGCCAACCGTCGCTACAGAGGTCGAAGTAGCGTTTAATAATCGACCCTTAACCTACGTGTACGACGAGCCTGCCGAGGCCTTGCCAATAACGCCTGTGGACGTCTTCGGAGGATGAAAGTAGCTAAACGATGTACAACGTGCCATTATCAGAGATACCGAAGAGGCCTGGAAAAGCGGTGCAGGATCACAAGTGCTTGGTGTACATAATGGCATCGATAGTACCTGACGAAATTGGAGCAACATCACGCACAAAGTCAACGACCGGTAAAACGTAGGAGGAAGGTGACGTCGTTCTCCTGGAAGGCAACGGACAGCGGGCGTTCTGGAGAATGTGTGTAATGGAGAAGTATGTGAAATGTGACAAGAGCGTGTCTACCGCGGCGAAGCAACAAGGCGCTGATGCGATGTTCAACAAAACACATTTACCCGCTAGAGGATTGCAGCATATGAGCGCGTCACAGACAATCCTAGTGAACTTCCTGCGGGCGGGAATCTGTTAAATATCACTGTCATCCACATAGAAGAGGAAGAGGATCACCTCGTGCTCATCGCAGCGCGAGTGCGCATTCAGATCGGTCAGCCATTAGAGAACGTATGCAGATGGTTCCCCGGCATCTCCCGTGTTTACAGCAATTAGTGAAAGATGTTTTGTAGCTGTCAATCTAATGTAGGTACCTCGAAAAACGTTATACGCAAATTGCCCCCTAAGGCGACTATATCGTTAAGCCGAGTTTCATTTACTTGTCAAAATTATAGTTAGTTCATGGTGAAGTTGTAAGTGTTCCAGAAATCCCGTCTGCTGTCAAGTCTACGGAAGGAGTATGGTTGTCAAAAGCGGCTGTATATCTTCTGTTATCAAAACAATCCCAAAACAAACTAAGTGACATGAGGCGCCTATACGTCTACAAGTAAGTTTAAGGCGAGTTTCATCTACTTTCGTTAATTACAAAGTTTACAGTCAAGTCGAAATCTTGCGTAATTCCTGTCCGCTGTCATGGCGTGAAATTCGACTGGAGGGAAGCGAACAGCTCCACGTTTGCATTTGAAAATAAAACTCTAGTCGTTGAAGTTCCATAGGTTCAATCGCAAATTACAAACGCGTTTTGTTTCGCGCATTTTTTCGACTTCGCCCAGCTCCGCTGATCATCCGTCTTCCCATAATGAAAGGGCCCTAAATTTTCATTTAGGTCTATTTTTTTCATAAGCGGTATTGTCTCAAGGAGGTCGTAATACCTGTATACACAACGTCAGCAGTGGGTAGGTCGTCCGGGATATTTGTGATAAAAATATGGAGTAGGGAATTACAGTCTACCGAAACCCGCGCAGGTTTTGTTTATTGAAGTACTGGAAACGTCCATGTATAGTAGATTGAAAATACTTTTGTGCCTGTCTATCTGCAAGCGTATCAATGTTCGTATCACCCCCTAAATAGGGATCAATATTTTTCTCAATTTCATAATAAAAAAATCACAATAAACGAGCTTAACTTGTTTAAATCCACTGGTGGCGGCCTGTGTATAACCGAGATTAGGCTGTTGTTAAAAAGCACGGTAACTAATTCGTAATGAGTTGTTGCTGAGCTACAGTCCCCGACTATATCACAGGCGAAGCAATGCTGAACAAGAATTAAAATTCACGCATCTCCACGAGGTGAATAATGACGAGTCGGCGAAGCACCGGGGATCGTTCTTTCCGTAAATCACAGGTGACATTGCCCACTCTCGCACGTAAATGATTGACAACGCGTGTGTACAGCATGTACAATCCAATCCAATACAATACAATTCAATTTAATCCAATCCAATCTAATGTATTTTAATCCAATCCAATCCAAACCAATCCAATGCAATCTATTTCAATCGAATGAAAATCCAAAAATATCGAATCCCCTTCAATGCTCCTCTCGCATGCGCAGCATGGCTATCCAGGAGCCATGCGAAACTGCTCAACCTCTCTCTCTCTTTTGAACCTTTTACTTCGTTCTTGTTACCCTTTTGTGAACCTTTTGTTCACATATGTTTTGATTTACACGGTGCTGTGCGCCTCTCTCTCTCTCTCTCTCTCTCTCTCTGTAACCTTTTGGTGAACCTTTTATTTTGTTCCTGCTAACCTTTTGTGAACCTTTAGTTCACAGATGTTTTGATTTATGCGGAGCTGTGCCGTTAGCACGCACGCCGGACGCCGGGCAAGCCTCGGCCTTAAGGTGCTTCGCCCCTAAAACACCGCCCCCGCGTTTCTCCGGCCTGTTGAGGAAAAAATACTGATAGCTATCCGCTTGAAACAGTCCCATTCCTGGAGGAACCATTAAAAAAGCAAAAACTCTGCTTTACGGGCTCAGTAAGCTTGGGGTGAAATCGCGGAGTCTGGAGCGAACGGCGTTGGTTTAGGGCCCAGTAATGCGAGAAAGCTTTTCAAGATCCGTGATTTTGTACTGTACAGTGTTTTCTTAGCTGTGTTCTGCGCATTTATGTGGGAATAAGCGGGGTTAGGTATCTTCTAGGTCTCTTTAGTGCGGGATGCTGCATATGAACACGTTGAATTTAGCTTTGCATTGCACCGTGAGTTACGAGCTTCTACCAATCTCGGAATGAAATACCGCGCCAAGTACACTCTTCCACCCGATCACACCAACAAGCACTACGTCATACTATCGCAACACATATCCCCCCTTCACTCCACCTCCTCAAACATGTAGTTTAGGCAGAAGACGTCCAACATTATGCCTTTCAGCGATATGAACGCAAAATATCCCCTCCGAGTGCCATGCAAATAGCCCTTCGGATTACCCCAAGCAACTTATCAACGTCACTGTCACCAGGAAAGCTACCGGGTGACGAGGCTGGCTCTCGTTGCCGCGGTTTTTAAAAAAGATGACCGCTCAAACTTCCAAACGGCATACCCCTGTACCGGCGTCTCAAAGCTAGAAGCTGATAGAAGCTGACTATTTTTAAACACATTCCTTATTTCTTGAGAAACAATGAAATTTTAAGAATATCGGAATACGGTTTCAAAAAGGGCTGCTCAACGGTAACCCCATTTTGCGACAATTACTCATTCTTTTGCAGCGTGTCTTTGTTCTAACGACCAAACTGATGCTATAATTACGCATTTTAGAAATGTTTGCCTTAAGGAATATATGACAAACTTTTCACAAAACCCTAGCACGTTAACAATGCGGATGTTTTTGATTCCTGGCCACAACTTCCCGCCCTGAACCAGTTACTATCCTCACCAATTCGCAGACAGCCTGCCGAAACTACCAGATTGGCCGCATTTCATTATCAGCCCTGCTCATCCTCCCAAACTGCTCGACAACCCCTGATATCTGCATCGTCTGGGCTCCTGGACACGCCCCCATCCGCGGCAATGAAGCGGCTCATGCCGCGGCTCGCGATTTGATACACCGAGCCATTGCCGACAGCGGCCAATGTCTACCCCCTCAAGATCAACCCCACCCATTGAGCGGCTACACATATATTCTCTCTCATTACAAGCAAACTCGCCGCACCCTCCCACCACCACACTGGCGCCTTTCCAGAGAGGAAGCTACAACTTGGCGGCGTCTCCAGACAGATACCTACCCACATGCCACCCACCTCCACCTCATCTTCCCCTCCCAGCAACCTTCCCTCTGCACATGCTGTCCCTATACTAAGTGACAACTTCAGAACGGCACCGGAAGTTGCCGCTGTGCCTTATCACCGTAGCCGGATATTTCTCTGCGCGGCGCAAGTAGGGCGTTACTGGGAATATTTTTAACATGGCGTGAGCCGTTCCCGTGATTTTTTGGACTTAATATGCTCATAAATGACTCCAGTGACGACAAACAAACTGCGTGAGACAAGGCAGGCGATATCACGCATTCATAGCAAACCCCTTTCAAAACGCGCGCTCACTGACGTCACGGGTCCAGCGCTTTGGCTGAGTGATACATTACATGAGGTGGTGCCGTTCTTGAGTTGTAACCGAGTATAGCCTGGCACCCTCTACCACATCATATGGGAGTGCCAACGAACTCCAGACTTGCCCCCACTTCCCAACCCCACCTTCGAGCAGTGGAAGGCTTCCCTGACCAGCCCGAACCCGGATATCCAGCTTAAGCTGGTGACCCGAGCACGGACGACCAGCCGAAGTCAAGGCATCCAGGACTAGGGACGCTGCTAGATAAATAAAAATATTTTATTCTCTCGCTCTCTCGCTCTACCCATAAAACCGCGAGCAGCCTGTTACGAGTTACGAAAAATTACTTGAGCGTCTTCAGTCGCTACGAGGAGGCCCTTTCACTTCTATTGTGTTTCTTGTCATGTAATAATGACAAAGCGATTATAATTACCGCTAATGTTCATATTTGCTTGCTTGGAGGTGACTGTTTTTTTCGAGAAGTACAGTGCATTATGATCAGAATAAACCGGATACAAATATTCATAACATGCATGAGTGATGAGTGATGAGTGCAATGGGGAATGGAAGTAAATTTGGAAAAAGTACCTTTGCGCACACGCTAGATAACCGCAATTCATTAATTGCATAACCTACAATCTCCTTTTAAACAGGCTCCAGTTGGAAACATTACGTCGTAACACCTATAGACACCTTAATATAGAACATATCCTCATCATCACCATCACCAGCCTATCTACGCCCACTGCAGGGCAAAGGCCTCTCCCATTAATCTCCAATTACCCAGTCCTCTGCTGACTGCGACCAATTTGGCTCTGCAAACTTCTTGATCTCATCTACCAATCTAACTTTCTGCCGCCCCCTGCTACGCCTGCCTTCTCTAGGGATCCACTCGGTTACCCTTAATGGTGTGCAAGATAACCAACGGTTATCTTGCCTTCGCATTACATGCCCTTCCTGCGTCCATTTCTTCTTCTTAATTTCTACTAATATGTTCTCAACACGCGTTTGTTCCCTGACCATCTCCGCTCTCTTCTTGACCCTTCATGTTACAGCTATCATCTTCCGTTCCATTGCTCGCGGAGTCGTCCTAAATTTAAGTTGAACCCTCTTCGTGAGCCTCCAAGTTTCTGCCCCGTAGGTGAGTACAAGTAAAATGCAGCTGTCATACACTTTTTTCTTCAGGGACAATGGTAGGTGCCATTCATTATCTGAGAATTCCTTCCGAATGCACTCCATCCCATTCTTATCCTTCGAATTATCTCTGCGTCATGGCTGGGATCCGGGGTCACAACTTGGCCTAAGTAGATATATTCACTTACCACTTCCACTGCTTCGCCACCTATATCAAACTGCTGTGCTGTCCCGAGGTTATTGATCATTACTTTAGTTTTCTGCATATTAATTTTCAGACCCATGACTCTACTCTGTTTGTCCAGTGCGGTAAGCATGCGTTGCAATTCGTCCCCCGAGTTACTTAGCAAGGGAACGTCATCAGCAAATTTGAGGTTCCGGAGGTATTCTCCATTAACCCCTACTCCCACATGTTCCCAATCCAATTTTATGAATACTTCTTGTATACAAGAAGTATAGAACATATACATAGGTAAAATTTGTTCTTATGCCACCCAGAAATTATGGTTGTGGCACACAAACTACCCAACTCCCCTCCAAACTTTAAACGCATAAGCTACTTTTTCTTCTCCAGGAGGAAGCTGTAATATGCAAGTTTCTCGTTGGACAGCCATGGAAAACAAAACATTACAAACATAAAAGGATTCAGCGCAAAGCCATCAGGTTGATTTATTGTAAATTGTCCCGAGTTCGCTTGAAATTTAAGGATAGCTAGTGATATTTCTTCTCTAGAACAACGCAGAAAGAAGTCCCGGCGTGCACTTTTTTCCCTTCTGCTCAATTACAAACTTAGTCTTGACCCACACCGTTCTTTACAGTCGTAACGAAAAAACCTACATGACATCACGAACCACGCGCACTAACCCCATACTTTGCAAGAACCAATACCTAAAAGTTTCGTTTGGAAAGCCGATAGTCTTTCTTGTGCTGCTTAAATTCCAAAGTTTTGGTCTCGTCTGTCGGTCTTTCCCTCGATTCAGCCGCTCGGTTAAAACTTATAGGAACTCTGAAAGGAGAACTTTATATTGGGACAACCTTTCCAAACCACCAAGTATAGGGCCATACTTCACACTTGCAAAGATCGGTGAAGAAAAAGAAAACATTAGGAATATTTGAGGCAAAGCATCAACATATAACTGGTATTGGCAATATTCTGTGATTGAAAATAGATGTGTGCTTGAATTTGTGATGGCAAATCAAAAAATCCCGGACCACTAACGCGAAGCCCGGGGAGGGACTAAGCGTGCGATGGGTAAGTGTATTCGTTGCACCTTGACATTTTTGCCCACGGAGAAGAAACCATTGGGGGGTAGCGGTATACAGCTTTGCTGTCAGTCTTATGTCTTTCAAGCACGAAGCATTCCAGCGCGTGGCGTTGGTCAACGAGTGTGCTGTTGTTTTAGTACCGTGACTGCATGATACTACGACGACATGAGACTACGACGACATGAGAGAGCGATAACCCGAACCCCTAAGAAGCTTTGCCCCGAAAATAAGCACGGAAAACAATGCCTCGACCAAAACAAACCAAAATGGCTCGCGCCCCAGCGTAGACCTTGTGTCGGCATCCCAAGTGCAAAAGTAACAATAGGTTCCCCTAGATGGTGTGCGAGCAGTTGTACGGGGGAAAATTGAATCGACCGGAACAAAATTTCACCTGGGTTACCGTGTGAAGAACGAGAAGGGAGGAGCACCGCGTAAGGCGTGGGTGGGTGGAGAACAGAAGCATTTACGTGGCCGGGGCGGCCGAACACTGTCGTCTTTCAACGGCATTTTAAACGAAGTGAGGAGATACGCTGTCATTTCTTTTGCTACTGTACCAGAAGGGAACAAAATACACGAACTGCGTTTTTGCAACACCTAGTAACAGTGCGATGTCGGTTTATTGGAGTTAATATATTTTTTTTCCAAGCGCCACGTTCTTCGGCTTAGACCAAATTGAGGTCCACCAAATAAATAAATAAATAAATAAATAAATAAATAAATAAATAAATAAATAAATAAATAAATAAATAAATATTCCGGAATAGAGGGATCGCAGCACACAATTGGTGGGCCGCTCCTGACTTTGTAAATCTGCTGTCAGTTGTCTACTCATGCTCGTGAATTAACACTGCATACCTCTCTGAGGTCAACAGCACAGTCAGTAGAGCCACCACATTGCTACCACTTATTTGCTTCACACAAGCCCTTGCAGGCACACCAGAACACCTCCAAATATTGGACGTGCATTACCGTGAAACTTCAGACAATGCAATGCAAATGCGCGACAGGTCTTGCCTTCTGCGTACGTCGAATAATGCAAGTTGATTCTCAATAGCTTCGGTAATTGTTATACGTGGTCGTTCAGCACTTACCAGCTATGCTTTACTACAAATTATTGTGAGAAATATAAGCTTATAGAATACAAGATGTATTACAGCCTGTGCTGACGTTGCGCTGTTTCAGCCACCGTTACAAGAGATGGGTTGTCTGAAAATGTAATGGTGCATGCTTACAAAATTTTTCGCTAATACTTACAGTTCGATGATCCGCTCTGGCTTTGATCGCTGGACTTCTGCTCATCTTCAGAATTTTCTCGCTCAGCTTCAGCCGGAGCATTGTCTACGTTCCAGACCTTTTGAAGCATTTCCTCATGTGCAACTCTTGCACGAAGGAAATCTTCCTTCATGCCATTCATGGCAGCTGAATGTATTTCATTTTGTTTCTGCATGGTTGCATCCACATTATTCAAAGTGTCCTGGAGAATTCCACAAGTGTCTTCACACGCTCCTTTCCATTTCTCGGACCTGTGATTGATAAAACATAAACACCATAGATTTTATAATTGCGATCAAAAGGCCATAAGCATGAACTTTCTCATGAAGTCTCTGATCGGAAAATGAAAAGAGTAGGTTTAACGCAACACCACTATCTTGAACACTGATTACCCACCGAAAGGGTGAGGGCTCTTCTAACTCAGCAACCAAATTTAGTTAAATTTAGGATGCGCGTTGTTCTTTTGAAAACCTTCAGGATGAAGTGGACCAGAAGAGTTAGCTGGCAATTTCATAGACGCGTTGGAAAGCAGAAGGGTCCTATCTACTGGCAATGCGATGCATTGTGAACCATGGGTACACACACACCCATAAAAAATGTCAACGGTGATGTGCAGAAGGTATTATGACGTCTTTGCCAGCGGAACTAACGCCCCTATGCTCCTACAAGCAGCTGAGCACAGGTGTTACACAGCGATTGGTAAAGCCATTGTCTGATTTCAGGTTCCTGAAGAAAACCCCGTACCTTGGGGTCAGGCCCCCACACCTCAGTAATGCACCTTGACAGGTGTCGCGTAAAAGTATGAAGCGCCATAATAGGCCTTTCACCGTCAATTCGTGACTACCTACACGGGAGGACATTTAATGGACATCCTGACCTTACGACCATTGTCGTGAACTTGTGATTTGTTTAACCGGGTTTATGACCATTTTTTGTGAAGTGGAGTAGCCGGGGGCATATTCGCTTCCAACCTCTTTATTCAATAAACCACTTTCTTACTCTCTCTCCTCCTGCGATACTGGAGTGGAATGAATATAGGTGTCTATAAGTATAAGTGTCTTTTTTGTTTGTATTCGAAGTATTTTTTCTTGCCTTTCATCTTTTGTACGCCCTGCTTGGACCTAC
Source organism: Haemaphysalis longicornis (assembly GCF_048455015.1). Taxonomy (NCBI): domain Eukaryota; kingdom Metazoa; phylum Arthropoda; class Arachnida; order Ixodida; family Ixodidae; genus Haemaphysalis; species Haemaphysalis longicornis. Next base: position 189,950,327 of record NW_027526445.1, read on the forward strand.
TAATGGTGTGCAGTATGTACTAAAAAATAAAATTACTTTCGCACTATCATAGCGTTTTGTCAAAGCAGGGGCCAGGGGCGGGGACAGATTGCTTTCTGCGGCAGTATGATGCCCGGCCGTTTTGGAGGTTCCAGAGCCTGTGGTTTTCATGGTTGCAACTAGGCCGCAGGCAAAATAAGTGAATTATGCATAGTACCCCAGTACAGCACAAATAAATCGGAAAGAGTTCGCGTGGTTTGATGCTCGGCTTGATACAGGCAGTGTTCACGCTGCATATGCCGCCCTGTGATGCCTTGAAACCATGCTGGAGTATTATATTCTGATCACAATAATCTTGGTGCCAACAAATGAATGTTCCATGACCCTTCGGACCTGTTTTTACGATGGCAGCGTGGTTGAGCTTTAATCTCCAATGAAATAAGAATATGACAGTAGCTAGGAGGTTGACATATGCACCACTCGTGTGAACAGCGCTTTGACCTCAGCAGTATCAGAGTAAAGCATTGAAGGACTCTGGCAGTATACATTGCCACAGCGGCGCTGCTGTAGTTCGGCCTGTTGTAGCACCGTGTCGTTACCTTGTGGTACTGTTAAGGTTGTACCAGTGTTGGTCATTTGCAGAACTACGCTCTGCTAAAAACGTGCCTTCAATTGTTCCCACGGGTCTCTTAAAAACACAACATTGTACGTTACAGAAATCCTAGCAGGGAACACAGTATGTGTGAGTGGGAAACACCCACTTTTATTACTATAGCAATCTTATACCATTTTTGAAAAAAAGGAAAATGAAACTTGCAAGAAAGGTGCTGCACCTAAAGGGCAACAGGGTTTTTTTTCCGCAACAAGTTTTTACGGACATAAATTCAAAAGCAAATTTGGGAACGGTTATAAACAGTTTTTTGTACACACGTGTAACGTAGCAGTGTAATATGACGGGTCAGCTACAGAAGTGAGTAATGCTATGCGTAGTGCGAGAAAGACAGTTGACATAGGTAAAAAATGTGTTTCAGTACAACATAATCATTGGCTAATGTATGGGAAATATTTTTGAGTGAACAATTTTATTGTGTTGCTCACATGTGCGCTGCGGTTCAGTGAAACACTCATATTATGATATTAATTGAAATAAAAATTGACGTTTTATAATGGTTTCACTCACATTTCTGTGAACCTGGACAGCGCAACAACCAAGTCGCGAAGCAGGGCCATGCACCATTCAGGAATCCTGAAAGTCCACGAAAAAAATAAAATTCGCCCTCACGGCTTATCATGGAGAACTAATCGCTAAGAACACACAGAAAAAATGCAGTAAAGCCATAAACTAGAGAACTCCAGAACTTGAAAATGTAGAAAGCACTTGTGTCTTTGACATTAGCGTTTAATCCAATTTTAGCGTCATCTGATTCAACAGAATGGCAGACACAAGTAAGTGTATCACAAGCACAGATTCTATAATGTATTGCACCTCAAAACACGTGGTATTTTCAAGTAAATTCACTTATAAACTTAGCAGAGTTCATGTTTTAAAATACGTTAAATTCATTCCAACTGATGTGATAAAATCTCCCATCAGAGTTGTGTATTAGGTATTTACATTGTTCATTGTGAATTCGACGACCTCGCAAAAATTGCCAACCGCTTCATCTCCATGGCTAAAGTTTGGAGTGTAGGTTTACCCGACCTCCTACTATGCAGCTTTATCACAACGACCAGTACCTTACGGCTAATTCTGTACAATTCTCCCACAGAAAACTCCTCCGAGCAATTTACTTTATGTGTGCGCTTGATTAAACATAATATGCCCAATATTTAGTACCTATCACCTTTTTATACAGATTTGGGTGAGTCAGATATCCGTCCCCACGGGACAGATAGTACAGGAAATTTTACTTTTTCAAAAGTTCAACTCCCTAGAACCTACTCAAAAAATTGCTTCTAAGTTCACCCCAAAATCTTCGCGATGTGTATGTATGTATGTATGTATGTATGTATGTATGTATGTATGTATGTATGTATGTATGTATGTATGTATGTATGTATGTATGTATGTATGTATGTATGTATGTGTATGTACGTACGTATGTATGTATGTATGTATGTATGTATGTATGTATGTATGTATATGTATGTATGTACGTATGTATGTATGTATGTATGTATGTATGTATGTATGTATGTATGTATGTATGTATGTATGTATGTGCGTACGTACGTACGTATGTGTGTAGTTAGTTAATTTTGTAGGTATGCACTTATTTATGTATGTGTGTATGCTCCACAATTAAATTAAATTCAGTCTCTCAGACTAACTTAGCAATAAAGAAAAAAGTACGCTTAAAAGAAAGAGCAGGACTAACTCTTCCCATTTCTGCTTACGCGTCGTAGTCCGACCTTCATTGAAGCCCCTGAAAACAAACAAAATCGATTTATATTGTCAATAAATGCAGAAAAATGCTACGAATGGAATCAAATGTTCTGCGGGAGCTCGCTGAGCCTTTACAGGCCTATAATTATGCGAACAATCCCTGTTTTACTATCAGTAAAACCTTAGGCATAGTACAGTAGACTCCGGATAAACGGAACTAAGTTCTTCGATCCCTTCAAGTTCCGGAACTTGAAGGGACCGAAAAACTTAGTTCCGTTTAACAGGAGTTCCGTTTACTGAGATAGATGTGCGAAAGCGCAAATTACTGTGCGGGCATGCTGGTTAATACCATTTCATGAAACTCTAAGCACTAGAAGGTGACTGTAGCTGATAGTTTTTCAGAAAGCAAGAAGGCTACAACAGGTTTAGGTACAGCATTTACAAAGTTGATCTGGCAACACTTAGTCGCTGTGCACTACAAAATGCATCAATTATTTTTGTTTGACTCCTTGCAACTGCATTTTCATGGAGGCTAGAGGCCTCAACTTCGCGAGTGCTTACGAGCCACCGAATTTAGAAGACGGCAACGCGATAATTATGCGGGAATAGCACCCCGATGGCACGAACGAGGCGGCAGGAGCTGAGCCCTGTCACCTCGGTTTCCTGAATTGAGACCGAACGACTGGAACAAGAACTGAGATGTTGCATTCGTTGCGGTAACACGGCTGACCACTAACGAGACGAAGCTTACGAGCCAAACGAGGCTAAAAAAACCATAGAGAAAGAAAAAAAACAGACAGACAGACATTGAACTCTATTAAGTCCGGAAGGTCTAACCTAGCGGCCCAGAGGACCGTCCAGAGTAGACGAGGGCCGCACCTGCGCGGGTGGCGGGAGGTTTAAGACCTCCGCCCTAACGCAGGCCTTCTGGACAGCCCGGAGTTGAGTGTAGTAGTATTCGCTGTGGAGCGTCATGGTCCATTCTTCCTCTGTGATGAGTTCGGCGTCGTCTTGTAACGCCGGGGACTGCCATAGCATATGGTTAACTTACAGTAAGCTGCATCGCAGAGGGGACAGTGAGGGTCAATGTCCGCGTGAAATAAGCTAAACCTGCTCCTGGTTGGGAAGGAACCGGTTTGAAGCATTCTAAAGGCTGCTGACTGTGGGTGTTTGAGAGCAGGGTGGGCCAGCGGGAGTGTTCTTCGCGTAAGTTGGTAGTGTGTGAGTACCTCGTTGAAAGTGAGTAACGCGTCTCGGAACTCTCTGGGGGCCTCGGGAGCTCGGCCTGTTCGATCGCCGCGGCTGACGGTTTCTCGCGCGCGATTGTGAGCGAACTCGTTGGCGTTGGGGAGGGTGTCGTGAACTCCGTGGCCCATGTGGGCCGGGAACCATGTGATGTTATGGAACGTCTCTTGTTTTCTTCCTTGTAGAATCCTGGCGGCCTCTTTGGCAATGGTTCCTTTGAGGAAGGCTCTTGTCGCCGAGCGGGAATCCATGTAGATTTGCTTGAACCGGGTTTCCGTCATGGCGATGTATAAGGCGATTCGTTTGGACGTAGTGGCCTTAGGTGCATAGATGGACGCAGAGGTGACGACGTTTCCTTTGAAATCCACCACTGCCATGCCAAACCTGCCCGAGCGGCCGTACTGGGCGACGTCAATGAACAGAGCTTTGGCCGATCCTGTATTTCAGAGCTGTAAGATGGTTCGGGCCCTGGCACGCCTTCTCCCCTCGTTATATTGGGGATGTACATTCCTCGGTAACGGGTCTACCTGGAACATTTCCCTCACCGTTCCGGGGACCTGTGCAGTGTGATCTTCAAAATCTTCGTTCATGTAGCCGAAGTCTCTAAGTATCTTCCTGCCGGCCCTGGTGGAGGGCAGCCTCTGTTCTTGCGCGATTCTTTGCGCTTCTGCGATTTCGACCAGTGAATTGTGGATGCCCAGTTGTTTCAACTTTTCCGTGCTTGCGGATAAGGGGATACCGAGCACCCTCTTTATGCTCTTCCTCATGAGCGTATTGACTTTATTCTCTTCCGTGCGGGACCAGTCGAGGGCACCCGCCACGTAATTAATGTGGGTCATGAGGGAGGCGTTGTACCGACGCAGGAGGTTGCGCTCGGAGAGGCCGCCCCTGCGGTTGCAGACGCGCATCATGGGTCGGATGAGCATACCGAGTATCCTAATGACATCGACCTTCGGTATGACGGAGCCGTCTCTCGTGCGCAGCTCGATGGCCGCTTGATTGGGGTGCGGTTGCCCCGCTCCGCCCTTACGGTTCGACCGGTATAGCAGGAGTTCCGACTTGCCCGGCGACAGTTTTAGTCCCGTGTCCTGAAGGTACTCTTATGTGATGTCTAGCACCGTTTGCAGGGCTTCTTCCGTCAGAGCTTCCGAACCACCACTGCTCCAGACCGTGATGTCGTCCGCATACAGAGCGTGATTGATTCCGGGGATATGTCCCAGCTCGATGGACAGGTCCCGCATAACGAGATTGAAGAGCTGCGGTGACAGTACTGCTCCCTGCGGGGTGCCCCTCGGACCGAGTCCGTAGTACTTCGACCGCACCTGGCCGAGTTTGAAGAAGGCCGTCCAGTCTCTGAGGGATGATCTTATGTATGAGTGAAAGTTTCTTCCGAGGTTGAGTTTCGACATCATCTTCAGCACGTATTGGTGACGAATCGTGTCGAAGGCTTTTGGGAGGTCGAGGGTTAGGATGCCCCTCACATCTCTCGAATACACTTCCAGGATTTGGTTCTTGAGAAGCAGCATGACGCCTTCCGTGGACAGTACGGGTCTAAAGCCGACCATGTTGTGCGGGAAGATCTCTTTTTGCTCGATGTGACCTGAGATCCTTGCGTTGACCACGTGTTCAACGACTTTGCCGACACAATGCGTCAGCGAGATCGGTCTCATGTTCTCGGTGCGGGAGATAGTAGAGGCCTTCTACATTAACCTCTATCAAGATGACTGCGTTAGCCAGACTTCCATCACGCTCCACGAAAAGGAAGCAAAGTTAGTTGGCCATACGCTTGCATGAACTGTCAGTTACTCGGCACGCGCCTCTTTTAAGTTGGAGTGTGTGCTTGTTATTTAATCTTTTAGCGTATTACGGTGTGATGTGTCGCTTTATCGTATGTGGTTATTCTGCGCATGTGCACACTTGTGTGTATATATTCTTTGGGTTTCTAATAAAACTAGTTGAGAGTCAGCGCTTGTGTTGTACATCCCTCCGTCGGTCATCCTGTTTTTTTTTTGCGCGCTGTGTGTGTTTCTTTCAAGATGATTTACCAACTCGCCCAACTTTCTGTGTTACTTCTCTAGTCGCGACGACTCGATATCCTGGAATTGTAAGGGTTTCGCAGATAGTTTCTTGTAGGAGGATTACCTGGGGTTTCTCGGGTTGTGATTCTAAATATTGCTGTAATGTGGCTCTTCTTTGCTTAAAACTAACGCAGTTCCACTGCCAGATGTGAAAGTCCTTCGTTTTACTGGCCATTGCAGGGTCCGTTTGGGTTTGGGCATATCGCCGAGTGAGGTAATCCTGTTGCTCCATTAGGTTGTGAAGCATTACTTGATATATGTGCCGCCATGGTACTCTCCATTGTGGCCATAAGTTGGAATATTGCATTGAGGTCTTCGAATTGCCTTCTCCAGGCTTGCATGACGGCCTCAAGTTTGTCTTCCCCTTCGGTACCCCCAGAACACGGAGACATTCTACGCTTGGTGCTGCGCGATGGGGTCGTTCTCCTCTGCGACTGTAGCTGATCTCTCTGTGTTTTAAGCGAGGCGTTCTCGGTTCTAAGTCTCATGTTTTCCTCGGCCATATTGGTGATAGCATGTGTGAGGTGATCGAGCTCCTCCTTAATTTCTTTGTTTTCAATCAATACTTCGTCTATCCTATTATTGATATGCTCTGGCAGTGGCCTAGGCGTTACCTGGGCGTTCGTCTACGATGTTGGCGGTGTTTTCCGCCCGCCCTGGACTCTATCAGCCCAGGAGGGAGACCGCAGGCGCACCTGCTGGCTGGAACGGTCACGTCCGGAACTCGATCGTCTTCTGGACTGCGACCTGCTCGAACCGCGTTGGCTGCGGGGCTGCGATCGACGGCTCGAACGGCTCCGCCTGGCACCGGAAGGGGGTCGCATCCCGGATTGCGACCTGCTCGAACTGGCGTCGATATTCGAACTGCCGCCTCTGTTACCGGGGAAGCGCGACCCTCCCTTGAGGGCGCTGCGGAGGCCGCCGGCGCCCGCCAGGTGGTTGAAGTCATCGGTGCCGTTGGAGCGGTCTCACGATTGCAATCGCTGTTTGTGCTCCCGGCTCCTCTGACTTCGGCGCTGATGAACGAGGAAAGGCACTTGGAATTTCTGCTTGCAGCTCTTGTCGCCGGTGACGTGGCCGCCGCCGCACAGGCCGCACTTCGGTTTACAGTTGTGTCCTTCACCCGGGTTTTCGGCTCCGAAGCCCCTGCAATTATCCCGCTTGGTGTTTATGCAGACGTCGGCTCGGTGACCCGGCTTGCCGCACGAGTAGCACAAGTCGACTTGACGCTTGTTAAGAGAGCACCTGACGAGTCACATGCCAAAGACGACATACCTCGGCACCTGCATGCCCTCAAAGAGGAGCACGACAGTCGTAGAGGTCTTGATACGCTTTGCCGCGAGGACCGAAGGATTTCTTTCGGTGATGAAAAGCTCATTAAGTTGAATGTCCGTGAGGTGCGCGTCGATCTGGCGGACGACCCCTTTGCACATGTTTTCGGGCGCAGCTACGTAGGCAACAATTGCACGTTGCTTGGTGCCGAGGAATATTTTGTGTACCTTGGCCTATGCCTCGGCGTTTTTTTACAGCCGGCGTCGTTTGTACGTAAATATTTTGCATCGGCTTAGGACACAGCAGGTCTTGCTTGCAGGCTTCCGCAGTGATTCCCGCCACCGTCATCAGGGCTCTCATGACCGCGTACAGGCTCATTTGACGTCATTCCCGTCCCTGGGACGAATAATAACACGAACTTGGCCACTTGGTAAGCGTGGGAGCCGCGAGGCTGCAGCCAATCGCCTTGCAGGGCTATGCGGGTCGGGCGTGCGGCGGCGTACCGAGCTGCTTGTACCTGAATGTAAAGTGTCCGCCGAGGATGGGAACTCGGGGCGGGATTTCCTCTTCTTTGATATATAGTTGACCTCTTCGGGGGAAATATCCACCCCCTCTACCAATTCCACCTCGGGCATGGTCTCGGAGCGCTGTCGGTTAGTCCCAGGAGCGGCCGTCGGCGTTAGGCTTAGCTACGCTCCGGCGTGGCCTCCGCGAAAAACAGTCGTAAATGGCCGAAAAGTTCACTCACCGATAAATAGGTTATCTCTGCGTGGACCGGAATGGTTACTGCGTTCGATGAGCACTAAATCCGCATCATATTACCGCATATTCTACTCAAGAACCCTCAAAAAAGCAGGAGCGGGACACATCAACACATCAACAGCCCAACCTTAAAATGGTGATTCTCATGCCAATGTGTTTCACAAGTTCCATTTCTGGTTCCGTTTAAACGGTGACGCGGAAATTTTAGTGCAGACTACAGGGAGTTTTTTACGATCTGAATACAAAACCAACCAACTTACAGGGTACCGTTCCGTTGAAACGGCAATACCGTTTAAGCGATTTTCGTTTATCGGGATTACACGGTACATATAAAATACAAAAGCACGAAGAAAACGTTGATACGACGTAAAACAAGACGATTTCTAAAAATTAATCAAAAGATAAAAAAAGAGGGTTTTTAATATCCGCACAACTGTTATTCAGAAAAAAAACTCCCACCTCCCCTCGCGGGAACCCCTGTGTGGATGCGACGCATAGGCGGAGCGGCGAAGGGACCGCGTTTTATGGCGCGCATAACGTTGAGGGGACTGCGTAAGCCGGTCCCAGTCGATGACGACGTTGGCGTGCTTGTAAAGCGGCGTGGACTCTAGGTGTTTGAGGCAAGCGTGGATGTTGCTTCGCCAGAGAACGGCACACCAGTTATATTCGCAGCGCGCCCGAAGGAGAGGAAACCGCGGAAGAGAGAGCACATGCGCCGGCCCCAGCGCGTCTGCCGCGGCTATGACGCAACGTGCCGCGGCTATGACGCAACACAATCCAACACAATCCACTTTAATCCAATCCAATCCAAATCCAATCCAATCCAAGCCAAGCCAAGCCAATCCAATCTAATCCAAGCCAATCCAATCGAATCCAATCCAATGCCCCTCGCGAGAGAGTGTTCGCTATCTGAGAAGAGAGGGGTTGAGTGGCGGAGAGCGCAGCTGGCGCGGCGAGGAGAATGGGGGAGGGGCGGACAACGCCGACGACGACGACGACGCCGGAGGGACAAGGCGAGTGAATCAGATGCTCTGCATCTAAAAGAAATACCGTATGAATGTGTACCGGTTATCGTCGAAATGCCCCCATGAGCACTGAAGAGTGATTTTTGCTGTCATAGCTACCAGTGCTTAAGATCCAAATTTTTTCCAAATGGTAGTAAAACTTGAGGATCGTTGTGTTTTTTCAGTACATGAAAATGAAAGACATGATTTAAAAGGCCTGATCGGGTGAACGTTTCAAACGCTTGAGTAGCTGCATCTTAGCACCCAGCGTAGGTCCACTGAAGAAAACTTATAAAATGGTTTATGCTCGATACTTTTCATGTCGCACTTTTTTTCACGAATTTCAGGTTAAGAAGTTTCTTCAGTGCCTCTTTAGCATTCATCTCATTTACGTAGCTGGTGTATAGCGGCTCGGCGCCCCGACGGGGGTTTGGTTGGGTTACGGTGCGGTATCTTAGCAACATAAATAAAAGAAGGGTTGGGATCGATGACATTGAAAAATAGCCTAATTTATGTGCTGGGGGCACGTTTATAGTGTTTGCGATTACCATATGGTAGCCGTATTCGTTAAAAAAGACCCTATAGTAGGGGAAAGCACATAAATGGAAACACTAGGACGAACGTCAAAGGCTTTGAATTGCAATGCGCGCGTTAGAAGCTTGTGCACTTAATTACTTGCGCAATAGGCACCGTATGTCAGCCGAAACAACTTGCGCGACGATTCACGGACACAGCGCGACAAGTAAAAAAAAAAGCGACAGAGAATGACAAAGAAAACAGGTAGTGAAGACGCCAAACACAACCCCGAGTGCACGGGTAGAGTCGGGAGGCAAACTGAGCCCTCCGCCCGCCGGCTAGAGTTGCTTTTTATACCTTTAAAGAATTCTACACCGAGGACCTTTTGAGCACCCGGGGAAACGACCTCATCAACGCCAACTGGAAATGGCCACGGCGGAACAGTAAAGCGGGAACCCACTTGTATCTCTCTTCAGACGCAATAATAACTCGAGAGCGGATTTCAGCCAAATGACTTTGTTCCTTACGCTCCTATCGCGAAATTGTGATATGTGAACATGAATTAGATGTTAAGAGGTATTGTGGAGACCTTATGGTGCATTTGTGCCTAAACAACTATAAATGCCCATAACTGCCTATTTTCAAGAGCGGCGCCTATATGAACCCTACTAAGCCTCAAATTTCGCTTTCGAGTACACTTTGAGATCGCTATTCATGTTTTTGGGCAACACTGACCATTCGGAACTCCATGGGGTTCAAGCTATAGTCCAGGAGTCCAATGTTATTTTCCAGGAGTTCAATCAACTCTTGGAAAACAACTGCTAGTAGCAGTTTAATTGGGCCTACTTATCAATGACAAGAGGCAAAATTTTGACTCCAAAAATCTTGAAATGGTGATAGGTTTCAGCTGTCTCCGCATTTTTTCGCAAGGATTCTTGTAATATTTTTCGCAAACTCTCTAAACAGATTTCTTCAAACACATACAGTCGCACCCTCGTTTCCAGCAGTATACTGAAATGCAACTCTATTTTTATCGCAGAGGTTGAGCATGGAATAACTCTTCGTTAGCTGATCATTCCTGTATTGAAATATGGACGGCGAATCATCACTGCACAGAGGGATTTCCTTACGCCTTAGAGTCCTTACGGCCATTAAACATGCTGTTTCATCAAAAACATGTTCGGCAGCTAAACACCTCTTGAAAATGCTTTTGGAATATGTGGAAATGTATTTAACAGTGATGGGACGTCTTGCCCAAACGTTAGGACAATATAATCCTTTATGAGAAAATTGCTAGCGCTAGGCGTTGTAACGTCTAGATATCTTTGGCACCGGCTTCAAGGGCCTTGTTCCTGCATGTACGTGGTGTTTGTTTATTTCTTTATTTATTTTCTGGTTGCGCGTCTCAGAGCGCACCGTTATTTCTCACTAGAGCTGCCGCGGAGTCAGACTTCAAGAAACCGCTCCTAGAGTTTAGGCAGTGCGCTAACTTCATGTGAACGCAAGAGAAGCTTGTCCGCCAGTCGAAATGGCGTTGAAAAATAGTTTAGCTCCCTGAGCCCAACCAATGCAGGTATGTATTCCGATTATGTCCGGGAGTAACCATCATCCCGGATACCTGAGAGGCTTAACCTGATAGTTCCAACCATGCTGGGAAAGCTCTTTTGTACACAAACAGCCCTACCGCACCAGAGATTATCTGTCCACCCTGGCGAACTAGTTGGCCACAACCTGCTGACTTTCCAAAGCAAATTTCGGCCCTCAGTCCTCAGCAGCTGTAGAGCACCTGTCCACAGCGACGGTCAGAACAGCGATACAGCACAGGGTGCTAAAATCTTTGCATCTGGACAGACCACCATTGAAACTTGACCCTGGTAACACTCAACGCACGCACTCTGTCTAGCGAGGGAAGCTTAGCTGTATTACTACAGGATCTCTCGGAAATTAACTGTGATATTATAGGGTTAAGCGAAGTTATAACAGGAGAGGGCTTCCTGGAGCTGACTACGAGGTATATTTTGTGCTACAAGGACTCTATGAGAAGAGACAACACGGAGTTGGATTTCTCATTCATAAAGAATTAGCAGGCAACGGAAGCATTATTCCGCTTAACCAAAGAGTCGCGGGTGTTGTGATCAAGCTAAACAAGCCTTACAGGTTAAAGATGATATGGGCGTATGCGCCAACAACTAGCTACGATGATGAAGCCGTGGGCATTTCTTACGAAGACGTGGGACCAGCAGTGAAGAAGGGTACAACACAGATCACGATTCTGATGGGTGACCTTCACGCAAAAGTCGGCAAGACGCAAAACTGTGAAGGGTCAATGGGGAACTTTGGAATGGTCAATCTGAACCTTCGAGGAGATACACTGGTGGGATTTGCGGAGAGAAATAACCTCCGGTTGACGAACACATTCTTCTACAAACGAAAGAATAGGAAATGGACACGGAATTAAAAGTCATGATGGTACAACCAAAAACGAAATTTACTTCATTCTAGGTGACAGCCTTGGCATTGTGCAGGACGTAGAGGTACTAAGTAAGGTACGGAACCGCAATCATAGGATGGTTATATGCAAAGTAAGCCTGAATCTCAAAAGAGCAACAAACGAACTCATAAAAAATACGAAACCCAGTATGGAGTCAGTCAGAGCCAGGACGGAGCAGTTTTAAATTACTCTCAAAAACAAATTACGGCTTCTCAACCAGAAGAACGAGAATAGTGTAGAAAGGCTAAATGACAACCGAACAACGGCAATCACAGAACGTGCAGCAGTTTTGGTAAAAGCAGCTTGTAGAAAGGAATCTGGAAATGTGAATAAGAAAACGAAGTAACACATTGCGAAACGCACGATCATGAAGGTGTCAAGTGCGGGAGATCAAATTGAGTAAGCAGAGCTGTTTAAATTGATTAACAGAAGTAAAACCAACGACATTCGTGCATATAGCATAGCGGTGATAGAGGAAACCGGGCTAATTGGAGGAAGTTTGAAAGCAACTAAGAGGAAGCTCGCCATCGGCAAAGACCGAATGTACGCACTCAGAGATGAACAAGGTAACCTTACCAACAATGTGGACGAGATGGTGAAGCTAGCAGAACGATTCTACACCAGACTGTATACCAGCGAGGTTAAATCACGCAAACTACAGAGAGTACAAGCGTAGCTTGCGATGTCCCACTGCTAACTAAAGAAAAAGTTGGAAAGGCTCTCAAATGCATGAAAAAAGGAGACGTTCCAGGCCATGACGGCATAACCGTAGGTCGTTTGAATGAGGGTCGAGATATAGCACAGGAAAAGCTTGCTGAACTAATTTCTGAATGCTTGAAGATTTTAAAAGTGCCCATAGCCTGGAAAAACGCCAACGTAAGTCTGATTCATGGAAATGGAGATACCAAGTACATTAAGAATTCCAGACGCATTAGTCTACTTTCAGTCGATTATAAGCTATTTACCAAAGTTATAGTAAGTGCATTGGAGACAACCTGGGTTCAGAACAACCCATAGAGCAGGCTGCGTTTAGGAAAACGTACTCAACCATGGATCGCATCCATGTTGCCTATCAAGTGATAGAAAAATCAACAGAATACACTAAACTCTTTACATGACATTTATAGACTATGAGAAAGGGTTATAATCACTACAAACCGCAGCCGTGCTAAAAGCATTAAAGGACCAGGGAATAGAAGAGAGATGCATAAGACTCCTGGACGACATATATAATGGGTGTACGGGCAGGGTAACATTTAACAACCAAAACAATAAATTCCCGACCCCAAAGGGAGTGAAGTGAGACAGAGAGGCGCCATCTCGCCAAAACTGTTCACATCATGTCTGGAGGGGGTATTCTGGAAGTTGCACTGAGAAAACATAGGATTAAGGATAAACGAAAAATACTGGAGTCATTTTTGGTTTGCAGACGACAGAGAATTGCTTAGTGGAACTGCAGAACACCTGCAAAAAATACTTGAGGAGCTACAATCAGAAATCACGGCCATGGAACTAAATGTAAATATAAATAAAACTAAAATAATGAGGAATAAGAATGCCGAAAGCGCCCTCTTCAGCCAAGGAATTGAAGCGCTAGTAGAAAAGGATATAACTACCTGGAACAGATGATTAGCACTGACCCCAACTGCGAGAGAGAAATCCGGTGCAGAATAGGTATGGGTTGGGCGGCACTCACTGAGCACTCCGAAAGAATAAAAGTAAGCTACCTCTATCACTGAAAAGAAAAAAATTAAACAAGTGCATACTGCCAATGATGACATACGGAGCTGAATCTTGGCAACTTAGTAAACCAGTGGAAAGCAAACTCAGATCGGCTCAACGGGCCATGGAACAGATAATGATCGGAGTGACACAGTGAAAGGAGAGGAGTTTCTGGATTAGGGAAAGACCACAAGTAGATGAAATCATAGTTCGAGTAAAGAAACGAAATGGTCATTTGCTGGCCATGTGGTGAGAGGAACCGATTACCGGTGGATAATTGAGGTAACAAAGTTAATACCAAAGACGGGTCTAGAAGAAGGGGAAGGCCAATAACAGGATAGAGAGAGGAAATACGGAAATTTCGCGGCCAACACTGGACTCGAGCAGCGCAAGAAAGGAGCTGTCTGAAGTCATTAAGAGAGACCTTCGCCCTGCATTGGGCCTGAGTAGGCTGTTGTTGGTGATGATGATGCCTCACGTAACAGTATGTTTATTTCTAAGTAAATCGTCATCTCTCTTGCGTTTCTGATTTACGTCCGTTCTTGTTTCGTAAATCAGTCGTGACTGGCGGACATAAAGGAGCACACCTTCTAATCAGAATTCCCAGCTCTTAAGAATTCTTTTTCGTGCCTGTTAATCTAACCCACATAATGAGTGCGTGCCCCACAAAATCCATATCCCCGACCACTCTGCCACGGCCGAGTGGTAGAGAGAAGCACTGGCATCTTACGACAGAGTGGTACAGACCTTCCTGATCGCAAGGGTCGCCTCAGTCGTCGCTGGGCTAATAACGACCACCCAACTTCTCACACTGGAGACAAAGTTAGCTTAATAAAGTTTGTGAAAGCTCTATCTCTCTCTCTCTTTCACTATATTCGGCGCTCGAGCAAGCTGTAGTGGCCATTGAACTTGAATGTGAACAGAGCATTTGTCGAATTAAGCCAGCGGATCGCCGTCAGTCCAGAAGCACTATGGGACAATTAAACAGCCTTGTTGCACTGTTGGCGCTTTTGTACCAACATAAACACTAACAGTATTGGTTTTCCATTCATTGATAGGCGTCCAGTACGTCTTTGTTTGAAATTATTTGCATTTATATAAAAATTTATCGTGCCTCTGTTTGCGATGTTGGAGGCTTAAAACGTTGTTTTGCTTTATTTTTGTCGCCTAAAATGCACGCGCCTTTTGATGCCTAAAAATTGGGCCTCTAGAAGTAACTGTATATTGCGTAAAAGAAGTGGGTCGCTAGACTTGCCGACACGGCTGGGAGGAGCGCACACGTGGCAACAGTGCGCCCCGCACGTGCGCCGTGGGATCCAATCTCCTCTTGACGGCGCCTATTCCGAGAGCCATTGTTTTCGTGCTACGCGCGGTAAAAATGTTGTTGCTAGTCCCGCTCTGTGATCTAATCTTCAGAGCGTGGAGGCTATCGATGCTGATGATAGCTGCTGCATTACAAAGACGCGCCCTCCGACGACGAACTGACGCTATCGCGCTACATATTAAGACCTAATCCCAGATGTGCACTCCATCTTTATTGATGCTATAGTACTCTAACTAGGATTTTCTCGATAGATCTATCAAACTCTAAGATGCATCCAAATGTCAGCCTGAAGACTGGAAATTTGCTTAAAGAGAGAGAGAGAGAGAGAGAGAGAGAGAGAGAGAGAGAGAGCGTGCGTGTGTGTACTCTGGCACCTTTCTCACTGTAAGTATCTCTGTTTGTATAGTCTAACGCCCTATTGGAGCGAGCTGAAGATGAGCCCTTTTATTTGAATATATTCGAAGAAGCCGCATCGCCTCCTGGGCTGTTTGCGGACACCTGCCACTTCTGTGTGCTTCCTGCTTCAGAAGCCGGCGTAGAGCACCTGTTGTGGACTTGGCCAAGTACTGAAAACGGCTGAACGCAACAGCTCCGAGGCACATGGCTTCATCCCGGGAGACTTCCACATCTTAAGCACGGCATATCTGGGCCCCAGCACTGGTTTCGTCTTCAATTTTCGCGCGAAGCGGGTGCAAAGTTGTACCTTTGAAAACTTTCTCGTATTCTGTAGGGCAATCTCCCCCCAGAAAAAGCCCCCTGAACCACTAACTCACTGAAGGCATGAGCTCACGTCATTTCCATTTCCAAATAGTACAGAATGTCGTCACTCGTTTCCTCGCCCGCATTAACAGCTTTGGTATCAGCGACGCACGGTAAGGTATGCTCAACCGTGAAGTTTGTAATTGCAAGCACATGTGACATCCAAAGGTTACGGCAAAACTGCAGTATGAAGCTAAGCGCATCATTTTATAGCCTATTTTGCTCTGTTGAAGCCTGTTATACATTATGACGATTTGAATTAGCTCAAAATAAACAATTTCTGGTTGACATGGAGTTGCTTCGTTTCTGTTACTTCGTTCGTGCTCTTCGTGCGATCAGAGGGCAAACTGCCTCAGACTGCCCTTTTAAAATACGCTGGTTTTATGCTTTGTTTCTACATTGCTGTTGGTTTATTTTGGGGACTTTGGCATCCAAGGCAGTTTTTACGTCCAGCGAAATGTCTCATTTGGGACCCTGAAAAAAATGCATATCCAACAATACTCAACATGCATTGTTCTTTTGATAGTGAACTAATTATTTGGGTGCACGTTGCGTGATTCAAATATTTCACAACGTTTCATTGTTCTTTTGATAGTGAACTAATTATTTGGGTGCACGTTGCGTGATTCAAATATTTCACAACGTTTAATAAGGATGCTCTTAGCTTTTATTGCGCGGGAAAGCTCAGTCACTTTTTTATGCTCAGCAAATTTGCTTTGATAGTAAACAACTTCAGTAATTTTATGAAATCTCTTACCAAACTCCTTCTGTTATTACTAAGTCCATCGAAGTTGCTGAAATGAAATAGACACAAGTTATAAAAATCTTACTCCAGGAAGGCGTATGTTACTGTCAGAAACCAGGTTTTCAGCATTCGAGGAGAATTATCAGTATCAGTTCTTATAAAACAACTTACTAAAAAATGTACTAAACCACAATAATTACTCATCAATGCGCAAAAAGAAGCGGAGGCATAAGTTACTAGTGAATGCTGACGGAGCTAAAAATGTAAAGGTTTGTCACTGTCTTGGCAACTGAAAATTGGGAGCAAAGTCGCTTAAGCCTGATTATGGAACTTTACCTAAGAAAACTCACACATTGGCCAGTGCTGCGGGTTTTTTGTTGTCTTTTATTTCAGCAGAGAGAAAGCATCATCATTCCTTAGTTACACTTGAAAAGGGGCGTCCCTACCACGCCAGCTGTAGCAAATAAAACGCCCTTGTAGATGAAATATGAAGTATGGAAATGATAATCATTAGTATCCAGGGAAGGTTCCAAAATTGCTGGACTCCGGATGGTCAAGTCATGCCCTTAAGATAGTGAATTCGTAGGGGAATTCTCTGTAAGCGGATATTTTGCTTAGCAGTCTTGGGCTTAGTGGGTTTGTGTTGTGCAACGGTCTAATTAGGGTTGCATCATGGCGGCAATAGGAGCAGTCTGTGTTGATTTTACTCAACCGGTCAAACCGCTTCCACTCACTGAGTAGCCAGAGTCGCTGTTATTAACACTGACTCTGGCTAGTCAGTGAGCGAAAGCGGCTTGGCCGCTTGGGTAAAAATCAAAACATCCAGTACAGAAATCGTCGCTGGTGTCGTTTCGACTATAACTGATCAGCCTGTCTTGATTTTACCTAACCGAAAAAACCGCTTCCGCTCACAGACTAGGCAGAGTCACTGCTAATAATTAACAGTGACTCTGGCTAGTCAGTGAGCCGAAGTGGTTTGGCCGGTGGGGTAAAAACACAGACTGCTCCCATCGCCTCCATGATGCGACACTTATTGGATCGTCGCCCACTGTTCTCCCTTATATCCCAGCAAAAAAGCGGCTGTGGGTAAAGCGCCAAAAATTACGAATTAACGAACACGCAACTGACTGGAAATGTGTCGAATAGAAACGAAGAAACTTTTGTTGAATAGAAAGGACTGGCCTACCGATACTATGTGAGGCCTAGCCATGTGTACGGAAAAATCAAGAACTGGTATGCAATTTGCCCAAAACGCAAATTATTTCGTTGTTGTACACGTAACATCTGACAAGTCGTTGTCTTTAGGCCATCAAACAAACCTTAACACTTGCTGTTCTTAGCAGCATACCCACGCCACCTCCCTAACTTGAAAGGCTCATATCTCAATCCCTGGGCATAGTGTTCGATTACAGTGAAAGCCGAAATGAAAGGAACTCAAGAATTGTACTTTGCCGCCGCACTTCTTGCGATATCCCAATTTTTTGCGAAAACGGGCCAACTGCAGTCCGAAATCTAAATCCTACCCTCGGCACCTACCAGCTACGGTCAGAATGCACCACCAAAATAAAAATCTTCATGACCGCAATAGAACTCCTACTGAATCGGAAGAAACCATATCCACCAGTCGCACCACCACGGCCACAACCCCCTAAGGTGAGTCAGATATTTTATCCCTTCTTTCCTTCCCTCTCCAAAAAAATATTCTCCTAAAACGAGAAACCTTTATATGAAGATGCGTTTGCACTTGATTGCTTTATAACTTACAATAACAAATACACTGCACCCGCACCTCTTTCTCTATAACAAAATCCATTCCCTCGAACGCTGAGTCGAATAACTATAAGGAGCAATCGGCGCTTCTTACACCAACCTAATAAGCGTGCGTGCTTCCGCATTCACCTCAACGTCGCTTCTACTGGCCACTACTTGTACAACATGTGCTGAGTTGCCTCCACTCACTGTCACGTATGCAATGTTCGTGAGGACATAGAACATGTACTGTGTGTGTGTCCCCGTTACGACACCTCGCGGCTATACTTGACGCCTTTGGGACTGCGAGCTGACGCACCACTGAAACTTTGCGACGCCATTGGTCCATGGCAGTCAACTGCCGCGGCAACAGGGAGTACAGGGTCATTGGTGTCATTTCTCCGTGACTACGGCCTGAACGAAACTCTGCGAACGATTGCCTTAACTTTTCTACTGTGCGTGTGCTGTGTGCGCGATCCTGCGTCTGTCAGTTTCTGTGTGCTTAATTGTGTTTGTAGTGGATGTATCAATTTTTGTGTCTTCGCTTCCTTTCACTTCGCGCATCTCATATTCATGCGGAGTAGGAAGCCAAGCTCGCTGCCAGGCTGACTTCTCTTCATCATTGAAGGCATACCTCCTCCTCCTGCTCCTCCACCTCCTAGACCAAAGCCGCTGTTACGATTCCGAGCACCGCTGCCATTTTCGCGCGTCCTGCAAATGCGTAAGAAAGCTCCCTCGGACAAGTTACAGCTTGCTGGGGAACGGTCGGCGCGTGGTCACATCCATGTCGGTGACTCAAACTTCGGCGTCTGCAGACGAATCTACACGTTGAAATCTCCCCGGCTGGGCGGACGCCGCAGCCGATTCTCATCTCCCCGCTTCCTCAGACTCAAGGAGGGCCGCTGCTGCCAGCCCCTCACAAACTCAGAAAGAGTGTTGTGTGTGTCTTTAATATGTTCGGGCCGTGTGTGAAAGCACTAGAACTATTTGGCCATTACCGCTTGGGCATAAATGCGTGGTGCCTCTGAGCGCAGATTCGATTCGTTTTGGAGCAACGAATCCATGTTGCCGCTCTGCTCCAGTCCTGTGCCGTAACCTCACCCGGAAGGGCATTGTTCTTGTATTGCTTCTGTTCATCTCTCGCCATGCAGTAATCCAGTGAAGTTAGCCTTCCGCTTCTTGTCGTCGCCAAGGCTTTGCTGCTCGCTCGACAAGCACGCCTCGCATGACGGAAGCGACGGAGCCCGGTTTGGGGGCGCCTACCCGACGGTATCAACTGTTGACAGTGGTGGAATGCCATTGCACTCCCGGGACTCTACCTTCTCCTCATCTCATGAGCCCGCAGAAACCTGTTGTAATCTGGTAGCAGAACTATCGCTTCTTCCGCAGGAAAATCAACGCCCTGAAAGGCCTATCAACTTCCATAAGGCCCTCGAATCAGTCTCCTATGAGAGGTATATCATCCCCTTATGGTACCATTCTACACACGCATCGCACCAGTGCCCTTGAGGACCCCCTTCTCTCACACTCATGCTTATTGCCAAAAACAGCCCACGCACAGCACCACCCGTTTCAGTCACCGTGTCTCCATATGAAGACGCGATTTTATTCGTCGTTCTCCTCGTGAAAACGAAAATAGTTCATGCTGCAGAGCGGTGCGGCTGATGTTCGAAACCTACAGTAGTGAAAAGTAGCACCATGTGATGTGGAATGGTGGAACCGCACTCAAACATGGTTTCAAAATGGACTCCACAAAGTTTTGTGGGAGCTCCGGTGTGTTGCCGTCCGAAGTTCTCTTTTACTGCAACGTAAATCATTTCTAAAGGCTGAAAACACATATTTCATGTGCAGAAATTATTATTTAACTTCCTTGTTTGTAAACTGCCTCAGGATATTTATTATTTTTATAATGAAAAGCATGACTGTGTAATGGTGTCTCCGTATGAGGACACGACGCCATTTGCGTAATAAGTATTCTAGAGATACTGAACCTTTTTACCTTACTCTAGACACTTGACACTGCTAAACCTCCAAGTATGGAATTTTTCTGCAGTGAATATAATAATTCGTGACTGAAAGGGCTACAGCACTTGACATCTCTCATTTTATCACTTCTTGATAAAAGAACAACAGGAACCCGCTTCCGAACACCGTAAGGAGCCTAACCGCGCTACACATGGTAGTGAGTTGCCCATACCTGGATGCATCATTTGTATACCTCTCAGCCCAAATGGGTGTACTAGTAATGATCCAGTGGTGCCATTTGGTAATGTTCCGAATACTTTTTTCGGCACTGTCTCACTGTCTTTCTTCATCGAGTTTAGCTAGATAATTCCAACTGTGCGCTTTTAGAATGGTGATTTTTGTATTCATGGTGCCTTAATCAGCACGTTAAACCTTTATTGATAATTTAATTTTACCTGAGTTTGGAGCTTTGGCTGAGTGATCGCGTCGCGCAAAAATCACAACTTCATCATTATTTGATTAACTGCTTTTCTCGCCATCCTTCAATTTTTGTCCAACCCATTCTTTACATACCAGTCACTCTCAGTCACATTCGTATACCCCCATCCACTGAAACCAGGTCAATCTTGAATAGCCACCCAACTACCCGTTCCTATCATCCATAACCTCCCTTAGGCTACTTGATTCTTAATTTAATGCAGACAATCAATCAATTGCCTCCATTCCCGCACTCTTCCAATGACTACCCTATCCTTGGTGTCTTCCTACCTTCCTAACATGTTCTTCCTACCATGCGGGGCGATTCATCCACGGTACCGCAGGGTAGATAATTTGCAGGCGTGTTTTTTCAAGGCTGCTGAAAGCGACATCAGCGCGAACCTACAACTCTTATAAGCCACTTACCCACCCTTATTGAAACACTTGAAGGAAACAGTTTTGAATGTCCATGCTTTAGTCTAAACCACCACTGTCCACCTCAAATCAGCCCCACGAACCTTAGTCCTGTAGCATGCTTACTGAATTAATTAGGTTTTGCAAATAAGCCATTCCTCCTGGGACACGACAAATCCTGGTACTGTGCTGTGTTTCCGTGTTAGACAACATACAAGTCTAACTAAACTAGTGACCCCGCCCCACTGAAAGTACCCAACGTACGAACACGTTAGCACCACTCTTAGGATCCTTGCCGATTTCTAATATGGTGCTGGAAGCGCAATAAGTCAAGCCAAAGTATAGGCACAGCGCGTTTAAACCTACTCACTGAAAAGAGAACAATGTGCAGATGGCCTGGATAGTACTAACACGTGAGGAATTAGTGATCAACTCCATAGCCACATCAAACCAAGGAGCGCCTTGTTCCTGCTCAAAATTATATATAGTCAACGCAGCGTATGAACCAAATTACTGAGCTGCCACTTATTATTTTTTTGTATCAGACGATTAGAGTAGGCTGTAGAACCAAACCGTCTTATGACTACGGTCAAATATTAGCCCATAATAGCGAGATCATTGCGCTATGGTAAGCGTTTAGCGCAAACAATTCCCTATCTGCCCACCAACCTGCACACCGACCTTATACATCCATAAAAAGTGTAAACGATCCTTCAAGCAAGCTCCCCAGAATTTTTACACCACGGAGTCTAGAATATTTATTCCCACGTACCGGTACTCCAACGAGATTTCTAACGTACCTGTTTTTGAGCTTTCACAAACTCAGTGACTTTCTGGACTGTGGGTTATGTGGTGCAGAACTGTAGACTATCGTAAACTTGCGTACAAAATCCGGAAGAACCTTAGCGCTGGCACTTAACTTCTCTTTAATACCCTTTTCCGTGATACCTGGTAGAGCGGTACCGTTCTCTCGTACTGGAGTTTTCACACTGTTCTAATACAAAACTCAGAAAACGTGTCGTATCTGTTCCTTTCTCTTTTCGTCGCTTCTTTCGCGCTTGGTTTTATCATTCAACTGTTCATTACAGCGTTAATAGTATCGTATTGTATTTCTTACCTTTATGGTTGAAGAATTGCACGAGTTTTCTCGCTTTATCCTCTCCGAGACTGTCCTTGAGGATTTGTGCGTCCACCTTTATCGTCCCGTCGTCAGTTATTGCTCCCATTTCGTGAAAAATAGTGATAATCCCCTCAAAAGAACAATTCGTGATGTCAGGTAAACCTGGGGGGTGTTCGGCCTCAGGTCCATTCATCTCGTTTGCGGCCTCCTTGCCTGGTGAAGACAGCTCTTCTCCTAGCCCCTAGTGATAAAAAATGGCCTTTTTAGTACATCAGCAGTGATATATCGGTTCTGCGGCTATAAAGTGCCAGTCTTTAGGAAAACACGTTTTGTGCAAAAAGAGGAGGAATAGAGATGAAGATCTCCACGCACTTTTGGGGAATACCGCAGACACCCGATAGAGCCATATTTCTTCATGGCCCACTTAACTCACCCGATTTGATACGTAAGTGGCGCAAAGAGTTTGCGGCCCCTCCAACAGTGAATAGTATCGGAACACTTAAACTTTTAGCACTATGCGAATAAGAAGACGAGGCCTATAAAAACAAGTGGAGCACCTTCTAGCTTGTTCCCCCTGGATTGCGTAAGTGAAATAGGGCGCCAATAATTTGACTACACGAAATAGGTAGTCGTTTAAAGTATTGGGCATATTGTACACAAAAATAGTAATATTGGAGGATTAGGTAACTACAAGGAGTTTGCACGCTGAGGCGAGTTTCTACCAGTCTGGGATTACAGACAACTGGGCGCCATATTTTAGACAACTGCAAAATTCTGCAAATTGGCTCCTAGAAACCGTTCTGGAGTAGTCCCCATACAATCGTGTCCATTGATGTAGATAAAATAAAAGGAAAACATTTCATACCGACTGTACGTCCTGTCCGCAACAACAAAAACACAAAAAATTGAAATTTCAAAAATACTTCTACGCTAAGTATATATTTCTTAATATGCATGTTAGGAAGAACAGGTTAAGGCTTTATCTAAGGATCTGATTTATATTCTGGGCATTATGTGGCGATATAAATTGGTGTTACTGTTTAAAATTAAATTACTTTTTTAGGTTGTCTTATTTCTCGAATCTTTCTTACTGCTTTTTTATTATGTGGCACTACGAAGATTAAGTTCACAAAAAATATACATCCTACAAGAAATACCACTTGAATAGCATTCAACGTCACTTCGAAGTCATAACCTGTTTTTTTTTCTCGCACAAATACTTCGTTTGTGAGCTAGAATACTATAAGTGTTGCATAAGGTGCCAACCAGAGATAAATAAGAATAAAGACCCCTTGAGCAGAGGTGAGGCTGCTTGAAATAAGGTAGTGCATTTTGTTGAGCCATTTGGCTTATATTAAAGGTTGAAAAAAGAACTGACGATAAAACACGCAACATCACGCTAAAAAAGACACACCCGCTAGACAAGCAACTGAGATTTTCATAAAAAAAAAGATTAAACTTGTGAAATCTACGCAAATGCATACGCAAAAAGTTCACATCTTTTGCCAAAAAGAAATGTGTACATGTCGCAAGGCGGCGACCCGACGGGAGCTCCACAAAGTAAATGGAGAGGCACATAGCCAGACGGAGACGCACCCTCCACTACTTGAGAGACCAGTGTGTGGAGCTGCGGATTCAAGGCAAAGCTTTACTAATCTCATCGAACGGTTCCCCAGTAGCGGAAGGTGTGACCTTCATTTTACCGCAGCTGCAAAGTACCCTTGGCAACACACCACTTGAGTCGCCGGACCGAGCACCGCCGAAAACCGCCTTCGTAGGCCACGGTCACCACTGCCGCTCCTGTGGCGTGGCGCATGCGCTCTCCGCAGCTGAGTGGGTGCCTGACAACGCGACTCGCCAAGTGCAATGCGAGCTTGGCTACGAATGAGAGTGCGAAGGGTCCGTATTCTCCTTTCTGAGCGTTGCGCGGAGGCTGGAGCCTTTGAGCCATCATCGGGAAGTGGCTTCTGACCCCCCCACCCACCCCTCAGATATCGCCCGGCGAGCTGCTTCACAGGAAAGGGTTAATAATGCCAAGCGCGCAAACGTAGCGTCGGAGACTGAGGAAGAGCAAGCCTTTCGACTTTGAAAACTCCAGAAGCGGACCACAACCGTAAAAAAAGGCAGGCGTTGGACGAACAGTATAATAATTACCGCTAAATCAATAGTTAATCCAGTGAAACCAAGTCTTAACTAGACTAATTCAAGACTTCGCTTCGCGTATCTAGGGTTAGCTACGCTAACCCACAGCCATTTTTCGTAACACTCTAGCCGAGGGAACGCTTAATCCACGATTACGATGATTATCAAAATGGATGATGAATGAATACTGCAATATGGGCCATTGCCTATGATTATGTGTAGAAGACGACGTGCATATATTGTCCTCAGGATTTCTCCCACCCAGTGCTCTTACTCAGGATTTCTCCCACAGAGCCAACCCTTATCAAGAAAACCTCGGAAAGCAAAGGGGGAATGCGGTAGGATCATATAAACAGATATATATATATATATCTGCTTGAAATAAGGTAGTGCATATATATATATATATGTATATATATATATATATACATATACATGCTTATACATATACATGCTTTCCGAGGTTTTCTGGACTGCCAACCCTTATTCTCTATATATATATATATATATATATATATATATATATATATATATATATATATATATATATATATATATATATATATATATATATATATATATATATATATATATATATATATAATTGCAAGAATAATTGTTTCTTGGACACCGGCAAATATCAAGAAAAATAAAGACACACGTCCAAAGAGGAATGGTATAACGTTTCGGCCGAGGGACTGGCCTTCATTCTGACGAAGCCCGGTCCCTCGGCCGAAACGTTATACCATTCCTCTTTCGACATGCGTCTTTCTTTTAGGGGCGAAGCTCCTAAAGCCGTGGGTCTGTCTATCCCTTGTGTCTCGTGGTACGTGACCGCCTAGTTCGATGACTCACTCGCAGGTGGCGCTACGTGACCGCCTAGTTCGATGACTCACTCGCACGTGGCGCTGGTGTGAGTGACGTCATGATGACGTCACTCGCACGTGACTGACACTATAAGAGGCAATCGCTGTTGACGCGCTTCCTCTTTCGCAACGAGTCACCGGATGGAGGAGGTGGTTGTTGACAAGGCTGCGGAGCGGAGGGCGCGCAGGGCGGCGGCAGCGCGCGCTCGCCGACAGGATCCCGCCGTGCGCGAAAGAGAGGCCGACGCATCTCGTCTAGAAAGTCGCGCTTAAACCGCGCGTCGGCAGCTTCGGGCTAAGCTCGCTTGATGCGTTTTGCAGCCGCCTCGCGAGCTCTCACTGCATCGGGGTTTGCCTGCCGATACGAGCGCTTGCTTGCAGCCTCACGAACCCTACAACAACAACAACAAACGAACAAGAACAAAATAAAAGTTGATTTGTACAATGTACGCACACAGTCTTACGTCTTTCTTAATGATGTAATGGGCGAACTTTCACGGGAGAGTTACGGTTACCGATGATCTCCCCCTCTCGAGATTCGCCCCACTTATCATCATTCATTCCGTGGATATGGCGTGATTTTAACCTTGGAAAGCAAAGGGGAGGATGTGGTGGGTCATTAAACCGGTAAAGAATTTGGAAAGAAAGAAAGAAAGTGCAGAAAAATGCCCGCCAGGTGGGATCCGAACCCACGACCTCCAGAATACTGGTCTGGTGCGATAGCCACTACGCTACCGGCGGGGCGATTTTCCCCTCCACTTTCTGGGGTATTTATATTAAGCTTTTTTGTTTACTGTGCTTGGGTGTGGTATCCAGCGCCACTCAGACTACTCGGGGTGAAGGGGACCTTCTTTTTAACCCCCTGGTCGTGAATCGAGTGCCTACGACATGTCATGAGTGGTCGACCAGCGTTGAACCCTCTTAAGCTTCATATGGCACCAAGACTACCAGAACAGAGGCCCTTGCTATGCATGTAGTGAATCAGAATTGGAAATGAGCGGCTCGTTGAAATAAGACAGAAATAAGAGTTGGCAGTCAAGAAAACCTTGGAAAGCAAAGGGGAGGATGTGGTAGGTCATTGAAACAGATAAAGAATTTGGAAAGAAAGAAAGCAAGTGGAGAAAAAATGCCAGCCAGGTGGGATCCGAACCCACGACCCATTTTTTCTCCACTTTCTTTCTTTCTTTCCAAATTCTTTATCTGTTTCAATGACCTACCACATCCTCCCCTTTCCTTTCCAAGGTTTTCGTGACTGCCAACTCTTATTTCTGTCTTATTTCAACAAGCCCCTCATTTCCAATTCTGATTCGCTACATGCATAGCGACGGCCTCTGTTCTGGCAGTCTTGGTGCCATAGGAAGCTTAAGATGGTTCAACGCTGGTCGACCACTCTTGACATGTCGTAGACACTCGAGTCACGACCCGGGGGTTAAAAAGAAGGTCCCCTTCACCCCGAGTAGTCCGAGTGGCGCTGGCTACAACCCCCAAGCACAGGAAACAAAAAAGCTTAACATAAATACCCCAGAAAGTGGAGGGGAAAATCGCCCCGCCGGTAGCGTAGTGGCTATCGCACCAGACCGGTATCCTGCAGGTCGTGGGTTCGTATCCCACCTGGCCCGCATTTTTTCTCCACTTTCTTTCTTTCTTTCCAATTTCTTTGTCTGTTTCAATGACCTACCACATCCTCCCCTTTGTTTTCCAAGGTTTTCTTGACTGCCAACTCTTATTTTTGTCTTATTTCGACGAGCCCCTCATTCCCAATTCTGATTCGCTATAATATATATATATATATATATATATATTGTAATGCAGAAGATTGGCAACGTTCACTGGAAAAATCAGGGATATCACCAATCCCCTGCGGGAGATGTGCGCCACTTTATCGTCGTCGGTAGCAGAAGCCGAATATGGAAGCCGCACCGCCATCGCCTGGAGCGACGGGGTTCTGTGTCGCACTGCCTTCTCCAAGCGTCGACTGTGCTCGGAGTGTGCCCGACCTGTGCCTTCCTTATCTTTCGCCTGCACAGCAACCTTTGCCAATAAACCCCATTTCAAGTGGTGGAGGAGCCGGGGCCACGATCCAGTTCTGGAACTCTGGAGCCGAAAGCTGCCCGAAAGGATGACCAGCGAAGCCAGCCAAACCGCTACGCCCTCGCCTCTGCCTGTGATGTGCTCTGGTGCTGTGCGGGAGCGAGACCCGCCAGACTTCAACGGCACTGACGAAAACGACGCGGAAGATTAGCTCGAAACCTTTTAGCGGGTGAGCGCGTACAACCGGTGGGACGATATTTTCAAACTCAATAACGTGAGCTTCCCCCTGACCGGCGTTGCTGAGATGTGGTTCAAGAATAACCAGCGTCGCCTTAAGACATGGGCTGAGTTCAAGGACTAATTCCTTGCGGTTTTCGGCCGCCCAGCTGTGCGCAAGCTTCAAGCAGAGCAGCGCTTGCGCTTACGAGCTCAGCAGGTCGGTGAAAACTTCACGAGTTACATTGAAGACGTCCTCGACCTGTGTCGGCGCGTCGACCCCTTTATGCAAGAAGCTGAAAAGATCAAGTATATCTTGAAAGGAATAGATGACGACGCCTTCCAAATGCTTTTGTCGAGGGACTTACGCACCGTCACCGAAGTCATTAACATGTGCCGAAGCTTCGATGAGTTACGGAGGCAACGGGCCCTCACTCGACGATCTCTTGCACAGGATGACTGTGTGTCAAGTTTGTCAGCTATGCACGCAGATCCTTCGTTGCTTTCGCAAATCAAAGACTTCGTGCGGTAGGAGGTGGCCCGTCAGTTGTCCCTACTACCTGCCACGGCAAAGCCTGTGTCGACGCTAGGACCTTCTCTCGAGCATGTGATCCGAGATCAATTGCCGAAGCACTTACACCTTGTCCGCAATACGTGCCGATTACACTGAGCCAGATACACCGACATCGCCGCGAGACCATTGCTGAAGTCAGCCATGGCGTACCAGCCGACGTTTCCAGTGCGACCTCGAGCTGTCTCAACTGTGCCTCCGCCTCCATGGTTAAACCCCCGGCCGGTGGTCTGTGGCGTACTCCATATAATCGTCCTATTTGCTTTGCTTGTGGAGTACCTGGGCACGTCTCGCGCTACTGCCGCCGCCGTCCGCCGTCATTATGGGATGCTACAGATGCCGGTTTTCCGCCGTCGGCTCAAGCCCAGCCGCCACTTCGCTCCCCGACTGCACCTCGCTCTTCGGATCGCACCACATTTACTGACCGTCGTTCATCTTCCCCGCGCCGTCGCTCGCTTTCTCCGATGCGACGTCGTCCTGGTCCCGAAGACACGGAAAACTAGTCGCCGCAGTTCCCGAGGCAAAAACTGCGCTGACGTCGAAAAGTACAAGGCCCCACCTTCCTCCGTCCCCAACCAATGTTATCGACGTTACCATAGAAGGTTTTCGCACTGTCGCCCTGGTAGACATGGGAGCTGCTGTTTCCGTCATCAAAGCCGATGTATGCCGTTGATTGCACAAAGTCATGACGCCTCTTCAAGGACTGTCGCTCCGAACCGCAAGCGCGCACAATATTGAACCAATGGCCGTTTGCACGGCTAGAGTCGTTATTCAGGACGTACTGTACTTCATTGAATTCATTGTACTACCGACGTGTTCCCATGACGTCATATTAGGGTGGGACTTCCTTTCGCGTCATAACGCAGTGATCGACTGTGTGCGCGCAGAAGTTGAGTTTTCTTTCTGTGACGCACTATTTGATGACAGCAAAAGTGCCCCCACAACCATCCTTGTCATGGCAACCGACACCGACGTCCCAGCCTATTCTTCTGTTTGTGTGCCTGTGCGCTGCGCATCCACGACTGACGCCACGGCCCTCTTTACGCCCTCTGACGTTTTTCTCCGCCGCAAATGTTTTCCCCTGCCATCTGCCGTTCTTACTCTCAGCACCGGAACGGGCAATATGTTTGTCACTTACGTGTCTTCGGCGCCGTGGGCCCTTCTGGAGGGTGAAACACTTGGCAGCTTGGAATACATAGATCCTGGTCGTGTGATAGCCATTCCGGGCCGCACTTCTCAGGTTCAGGTTGCCGGACTTGACCCATGTCCGCCTGGGGCGGAGCCTTCGACTGATGTTTTTCTTGCCTCTGTTGACCCTACCCTACCTAGACCCTACCCAGCAAGCCCAACTTTTGGCGCTGCTTCAACGATTTCAAAAGTCATTCGACTTGTCCCACAGCGCGCTTGGCCGCACATCTACAGTCGAGCCCACCATCGACACTGGTACCCATGCCCCTCACCGGCAGCGGACTTATCGCGTTTCCCCAGCTGAGCGCCGTACCATCGAGCAGCATGTGGACGACATGCTTCAGCGTGGAGTTGTTCGACCCTCAAGCAGCCCGTGGGCATCTCCTGTCGTGCTCGTCAAAAACAAGGATGGACCCATTCGCTTCTGCGTGGACTACCGTCGCCTCAACAATATCACGCACAAAGACGTCTATCCGCTTCCACGCATCGATGACGCTCTGGACAGCTTGCGGGGGGCAGAGTTTTTCTCGTCTCTTGACTTCCGATCCGGATATTGGCAGGTACCTATGGCGGACGCTGATCGCTCGAAGACGGCATTTGTAACCCCTGATGGATTATATGAATTCAATGTTATGCCGTTCGGGCTGTGTAACGCCCCGGCAACATTCGAACGCATGATGGACAATATTCTGAGGGGACTCAAGTGGAAAATTTGCTGTGCTACTTAGACGACATTGTCATTTTTTTCTGCCGATTTTCCGACGCACCTTCAGCGCCTAGAACACGTTTTACTTGTCTTTCTCGAGCTGGACTCCAACTGAACCTAAAAAAGTGCCACTTCGCCGCGAGGAAGCTAACCATCTTGGGCCACGTCATCACCAAGGACGGCGTTCTACCCGACCCAGCGAAGCTCCGTGCAGTGGCCGAGTGCCCGAAGCCCACTAATATAAAATCTCTTCGGAGCTTCATAGGCCTTTGTTCATACTTCCGACGTGTCATCCGCAACTTTGCCTCTATCGTGGCGCCATTGACGAAACTCCTTGGTGGTGCCAGCGACTTACCTGACTGGTCCCTAGCTTCCGACCATGCGTTTGAGACTTTGCGTTGTCTACTGACCTCGCCACCTGTACTTCGCCACTTCGATTCTACAGCGCCTGCTGAAATTCACACTGACGCCAGTGGAGTTGGCCTTGGGGCCGTGCTTTGCCAACGAAGACCTGGTGTTGAGGAATATGTCGTTGCCTATGCGAGCCGCACGTCGACAAAAGCTGAAGCGAATTATTCGGTAACCGAAAAGGAGTGCTTGGCCATCATCTGGGCGCTTGCTAAGTTTCGACCATATCTGTACGGCCGCCCATTTGATGTGGTCACTGACCACCACGCCCTTTGTTGGTTGGCGTCGTTAAAGGATCCGGCAGGTCGTCTTGGGCGATGGGCGCTTCGCCTACAAGAATACGACATACGCGTCATATACAGGTCCGGTCAGAAGCATTCTGATGCCGACGCTCTGTCTCGTTCACCAGTTTCTTCTGACCTTGCGAAGCAGTCGGGTGACCTGCTGGCCCTTTCGGTGACTGATATGGCAGCCGAGCAACGGAAAGATCCCTGGATCGCTTCCCTCATCAGCTGCCTATCCGATCCTTCCACGGCCGCTACGACTCGGGCTCTGCGTAGGCAAGCATCACACTTTGCGGTACGCGATGGGCTGCTTTATCGCAGCAACTACGACTCGGACGGCCGCAAATGGTTACTTGTCATCCCTAAACATTTGCGATCCGATGTGTGTGCCTCTTTCCATTCCGATCCCACGTGCGGTCATGCCGGCCTGCTCAAAACCTATCAACGTTTGCGCCTTCGTTACTTTTGGCGTGGGATGTACAGCTTTGTGCTCAAATACGTTCGGTCCTGCCAAGACTTCCAACGACGAAAGGCGCCGGTGCCTCATCTGAGCGGTCCTTTGCAACCGCTGCCTTGCCCAGCCAAGCCATTTGACCGTGTTGGCATTGACTTGTAAGGCCAATTACCTTGCACAGCCGCCGGAAACCGCTGGGCTATAGTGGCCATTGACCACTTAACACGGTATGCAGAGACCGCTGCTCTCCCAACTGCCACGGCACGTGACATTGCCTCGTTTCTCTTGCATCGATTTATACTTCGTCACGGTGCCCCTAAAGAACTGCTCAGTGACCGGGGCCGTGTCTTCCTGTCTGACGTCATTTCGGTGCTTCTTAAGGAATGCCATGTCATCCATCGCATGATTACTGCTTACCACCCGCAGACCAACGGTCTAACAGAGCGCTTTAGCCGCACCCTTGGAGATATGTTGTCTAAGTACGTGGCGTCCGATCATAGAAATTGGGACCTGGTACTTCCCTACGTGACGTACGCCTATAACACCGCCCTTCAAGCCACGACTGGGTTCTCTCCATTTTTCCTGTTATACGGGCGTGAGCCATCGTGCATGTTGGACACCATTCTCCCGTATCGTCCCGATCCATCTGAGTGGGCTCCGGTCTCTGAGGCCGCCAAACGTGCAGAAGATTGCCGGCAACTTGCTCGTTCTTTTACCACGGAAGAACAGGGCCGCCAAAAATCTCACATTGATGGCAAGTCCGTGCCGAGCTTCGTTCCTGATTCTCATGTATGGCTCTGGGTACCCACTCGGACTCCTAATCTCTCCTCGAAATTCCTCTCAAACTATCAAGGCCCTTACCGCGTCATCGAATAGACATCCCCAGTCAATTACGTTGTCGAGTCCTTAACAGCTTCCCAGGATCACCGACGTCGTGGTCGCGAAACGGTGCATGTTGAATGTCTACAACCCTATTACGATCCACTTGTTTCGTCAGCGCCTTGAGTCGCCAGGATGGCTATCCTTTTCGCCAGGGGGTGATTGTAATGCAGAAGATTGGCAACTTTCACTGGAAGAATCAGGACCATCACCAATCCCCTGCGGGAGATGTGCGCCACTTTATCATCGTCGGTAGCAGAAGCCG
Source organism: Haemaphysalis longicornis (assembly GCF_048455015.1). NCBI lineage: Eukaryota > Metazoa > Arthropoda > Arachnida > Ixodida > Ixodidae > Haemaphysalis > Haemaphysalis longicornis. The sequence goes on from NW_027526445.1 coordinate 189,982,345, forward strand.
AATATGGAAGCCGCACCGCCATCGCCTGGAGCGACGGGGTTCTGTCTTGCACTGCCTTCTCCAAGGGTCGACTATGGTTGGACTGTGCTCGGCCTGTGCCCTCCTTATCTTTCGCCTGCACAGCAACCTTTGCCAATAAACCCCTATATATATATATAGAAAGAAATGCCGGCAGTCTACAACGCCAAAGAAGGCATAGGGGAGTGGTTAGACGTTTTTTACCGTTATTGACGTTACATTTTTTTTATTATTAATTACGTGAGAAAGAAAAAGAAAAACACGCGCCCAGAGTGGGGACCGAACCCACGCCTTTCGATTAGATCTCGAATGCCTTACCAATTCGGCTATCTGGGCGACTGTGTTCTGCTTCACATTCTGGGGTATTTATATTTCCTACAACTGTATCTGACGCTTGAGGGTAGTAGCCATATATATATATATATATATATATATATATATATATATATATATATATATATATATATATATTGTAGCGTTGATTATGGACGCGATTGATGTAATTGTCACAGGCAACCATGCAAGGACAATTCCCCGTTGGGGATATTCGGCTTGGTGCACGCCCGACGACGAGGAGGCAGAAGCATCGCTTGGGCACGGGCCGATCGAGTATCGCGTCGGACTTAGCTTGCTGAGCACGGAGAACCTCGGTTTCTCCGCAGCTCTAACTGCTCGTTAGTGGTCCAATAAACCACGCTTCAGTTTGGTGGAGTGTGCGGGCTCGTTCCCAGCGTGACTCTACCTTCGCATCGCAAGACTCCGATACCACATCCTGGAGTTACGGAGCAGACGGCTACAGCCAGGGATGCAGCTGAACACCGACCGGGACATGGCACCTTCCTCACCGCAGCCCATCATGTGTTCGGGTGTGCTTCGGCAGCGAGACCCCCCTAACTTCGATGGAACGGATGACAACGACGTGGAGGAGTGGCTGTCGCAGTACGAGCGAGTGAGCACGCACAACAGATGGGACGATCGCATGAAGCTTAATGACGTTGAGTTTCATTTGGACCACCTAGCGAAGAAGTGGTTCCACAACAACGCAGCCACCATGGATACCTGGGCTGAATTCAAAAACCGCATTGTCGAGGTCTTCGGCCGTCCCGCCGTGCGGAAGCTTCTTGCTGAGCAGCGTCTGCGCACATGAGCACAGCGTCCTGGAGAGACCTTCACCAGTTATATCGAGGATGTTGTGGACCTTTGCAACCGTGTTGATTCAGCTATGGCGGAAGCAGAGAAAATTAAGCACCTGATCAAAGGAATCGATGATGATGCTTTCCAGATGCTGTTAGCGAAAGATCTGCGAACCGTTGCTGACATTATCACCCAGTGCCGAAGCTACGAAGAACTCCGCAGACAGAGGGCGCTTACCCGGAGCTCTTCTGTCCAGGGAGAGCCGCTGTCGAGCTTGACGGAGGCGGGGGCCGACGCATCGTTGATGCGGCAGCTTCAACAGTTTGTTCGCGAAGAAGTCGCTCGGCAAGTGTCACTTCTTACCCTGGAGCCTGGATCAACGATGCCACCGTCTGTTGCTGGCCCATCTCCTCGATACGGAGTGCCTCCGCAGCCTACCGAAGTGACTCCTTCCGTTGTCTCGCCGACGCTTCCAGCGCTTCGCCAAATGATCAAGGAACAGGTGGCTGAGGCACTACCACCCACTCTGTATTATGCGCCCCTCACGTATGCCGAAGCCATGGGGAGACCGGTACAGCCAGCTGGGACGTCTTTTCGGGCCATGCCGCCAACCCCGCCACGCTCTGCGGTACACAGGAATCCGCCACCGGGGAATCCGTGGCGCACGGCTGATAATCGCCCCATCTGTTTCGCCTGCCGACTTCCAGGCCATGTGGCCCGTTACTGCCGCCGCCGCGTGTCCGCGATGAATGATGACGTTAGCCACACTTTTGGCTCTCCACACGGCTCTTCGCAGCTAATGACCAACGTGCCACCCAGGTCGCCGTTACCTGCCTCCGGTAACAACGATTTCAGCCGTCGTGACGCCGATAGCCGCCGTTCAAGCTCCCCACGTCGCCGCTCCCCACATCGCCTATGCGACGTCGTTCAAGCCCAACTGAACAGGAAAACTAGCCGCCGCAGTTCCGGAGGCAAGAGCTGCGCGACTTTCGAACTGTAAAAGGCCTACAAATGTAATCGACGTATCTGTTGAGGGTGTACGTACAGTCGCACTAGTCGACACAGGCGCAGCCGTTTCCGTCATTACCGCCGATATTTGCCGCTCGCTTAGAAAAGTTACTACGCCACTGCCGCAATTTTCGTTATGTACCGCAACTGCGCAACGTGTAAAACCTTTGGCAGCCTGCACGGCGCGTGTCACGATCCAGGACGTCGTGTACCCAGTTGAGTTCCTCGTGCTGCCATCCTGCTCCCATGACGTCATTTTAGGCTGGGACTTTTTATCTCGCAATCGCGCAATAATCGACTGTGCGCGTGCGCAAGTAGAATTTGATTCTCCGTTGGACGCGCCTTACGCCGACCTTCAGTCCACTGCCCCTGCAAAGCTCACCGTGGCTAACGACACGGACATTCCTCCACGCTCGGCTGCTCTCGTACCGCTCTGCTGCTCTTCCATTCCCGACGCACCTGTTGTTTTTACGCCGTCGCCCTTATTTGTCCACCGAAAATCGCTGTCCCTGCCATTCGCCCTACTGACAGTTCATGCTGGCACGAGCGCCATAGTAGTCAACAACGAGTCCTTGGAGCCCCTTCGTCTCCTGCACGGTGAGGTCCTTGGCTGCGTCGAAGTTGTTGAGCCACAGCTTGTCACCGCCGTACCAGACGACTTTTCGTCATGGGTTCCAGTGGCTGGACTGAGTCCTGCCCCGTCAGCACCAGACCTGTCGCCTCCGGACATTGGCGCTTCGATCGATCCTACCCTCAGATCAGACCAACGAGTGAGGCTCCTCGCTCTGCTATATCGGTTCCGCTCTTCTTTTGACGGCGCAAAGGCACCACTGGGCCGAACATCTGCAGTTGCTCACTCCATCGACACCGGATCGCATGCACCACTGCGCCAACTACCGTACCGTGTGTCGCCGAAGGAGCGCAGCACTATTGACGAAGAAGTGAACGATATGCTCAAGCGGGGAGTAATTCGGCCCTCCAACAGTCCCTGGGCGTCTCCCGTGGTGCTTGTAACGAAAAAGGACGGTTCCATCCGCTTTTGCGTAGATTATCGCCGTCTGAACAGCATAACGCGGAAGGATGTCTATCCTTTACCACGGATTGACGATGCCCTTGACAGTTTACAAGGCGCCGAGTTTTTTTCTTCCCTTGATCTGCGGTCTGGATATTGGCAGGTACCCATGGCGGAGGCCGATCGCGCGAAAACGGCGTTCATCACGCCTGACGGCCTGTATGAATTTAACGTCATGCCGTTTGGCCTGTGCAACGCTCCTGCCACGTTCGAGAGGATGATGGACACCATTTTGCGCGGCCTGAAGTGGAAAACGTGTCTATGTTATCTCGATGACATAGTCGTTTTTTCTCCCGACTTCAACACTCATTTTAGGCGCCTGGAGCAGGTTTTGACTTGCCTTGCCAAAGCCAGATTGCAGCTCAACATGAAGAAATGCCACTTTGCGGCGCGAAAGTTGACCATACTGGGCCACGTTGTGTCGAAGGAGGGAATTCTTCCCGACGCCACCAAACTTTGCGCGGTCGCCGAGTTCCCTAAACCGACCACCATGAAGGCTCTACGGAGCTTTATTGGACTATGTTCGTATTTCCGCCGCTTTATTCGCAACTTTGCCGCCATAATTGCGCCCTTGACGGCGCTTCTCGGCAAGGAAAGTGGTATTGGCGCTTGGTCGAGGGATTGCGATGAAGCGTTCGCAAAGTTACGGCGACTCCTTACTTCCCCGCCTATTCTGCGACACTTTGACCCGACCGCGCCAACAGAAATCCACACCGATGCCAGCGGCGTCGGAATTGGTGCAGTGCTTGCCCAACGAAAAGCTGGTTTTGACGATTATGTCGTCGCTTATGCCAGTCGTACGCTCACAAAAGCTGAGTTAAATTATTCGGTCACGGAAAAGGAGTGCTTGGCCATCGTATGGGCGCTTGCAAAATTTCGACCATATTTGTACGGTCGTCCTTTTGACGTTGTGACGGACCACCACGCATTGTGTTGGTTGTCGTCGCTCAAAGACCCGTCTGGCCGCCTTGGTCGCTGGGCTCTGCGACTTCAAGAGCATGACATCCGTGTGCTGTACCGTTCCGGCCGGAAGCATTCAGACGCTGACGCTCTGTCCCGCTCCCCCCTACCGGCGGAAGACTCGTGTTCCGTTTCTGTTGATGCCGGCCTGTCGCCCCTCGACATCACGGACATGCCAGCCGAGCAGCGCAAGGACCCCTGGATTGCTTGGCTTATTGACTTTCTCTCTGGCGTGCCCTCTGCTCAAGAATCGCGTGCGCTGCGCCGCCAAGCTGCCCACTTTGCAGTCCGCGACGAAATGCTGTTCAGGCGCAACTACCAATCAGGAGGTCGCAAATGGTTACTGGTAATACCTCGCCATTTGCGCACGAGCATATGCGCATCCTTCCACACTGACCCCAGCTGCGCTCACGCCGGTGTGTTAAAAACGTATGAGCGGCTTCGCCTACGGTATTACTGGCGGGGAATGTAGACGTTCGTCCGCAAGTACATCCGGTCATGCATCAACTGTCAGCGGCGCAAATGCCCTCCTACTCCCGCGGCGGGCCCGCTGCAGCCATTGCCGTGCCCAGAAAGACCATTCGATCGCATTGGGATAGACCTTTACGGTCCCCTTCCGTGCACAGCTGCTGGCAACCGTTGGGTCATTGTGGCAGTGGATCACCTTACGCGCTATGCAGAAACCGCTGCTCTAGCAACTGCCACGGCACATGACGTCACGTCCTTCCTGTTACGCCGCTTCATACTTCGTCATGGTGCCCCTCGAGAGCTGCTCAGTGACCGAGGTCGCGTCTTCCTGTCGGAAGTCATCGAAGCCCTCCTGCGGGAATGTCGAATTGTTCACCGAACTACGTCGTCTTACCACCCGCAGACGAATGGTCTCACAGAACGATTTAACCGTACCTTGAGTGATATGCTTTCGATGTACGTGGCGTCGGACCATTCGGACTGGGACGTGATACTTCCCTTTGTCACGTACGCCTACAACACGGCCACGCAGACGACGACGGGATTCTCACCTTTTTTCCTGCTCAACGGACGGGAGCCGGCATGCACTCTTGACACAATTTTTCCGTATCGCCCAGATCAGACCGAGTTCGCACCCATTTCGGAAATAGTCAAGCATGCCGAAGAGTGCCGTCAGCTCGCCCGCTCGCTCACATCTGAACACCAGCAACACCAGAAGCATAATCTCGACGCTTCCACCGCGGCTCCCACCTATAGGCCTGATTCACTTGTCTGGCTTTGGGTCCCATGCCCTACACCCGGTCTCTCACCGAAGCTTGTTGCAAAATATCATGGACCCTACAGAGTCGTCAAGCAAACTTCAGCAGTGAATTACCTCATCGAACCGGTTGCGCCCGCACCCGACCGTCGACACCGTGGACGCGAGATAGTTCACGCCAACCGGCTGAAAGAGTATTACGATCCTGTGGTCTCCTCGGCACCTTGAGTCGCCAGGATGGCCCCTTTTCCACCGGGGGCGAATATTGTAGCGTTGATTATGGACGCGATGGATGTAATTGTCACAGGCAACCATGCAAGGACAATTCCCCGTTGGGGATATTCGGCTTGGTGCACGCCCGACGACGAGGAGGCAGAAGCATCGCTTGGGCACGGGCCGATCGAGTATCGCGTCGGACTTAGCTTGCTGAGCACGAAGAACCTCGGCTTCTCCGCAGCTCTAACTGCTCGTTAGTGGTCCAATAAACCACGCTTCAATATATATATATATATATATATAGCGAATCAGAATAGGAAAATGAGGGGCTCGTTGAAAATGACACAGAAATAAGGGTTGGCAGTCGAGAAAACCTCAGAAAGCAAAGGGGAGGATGTGGTAGATCATTGAAACAGATTAAGAATTTGGAAAGAAAGAAAGAAAGTGAAGAAAAAATGCCCGCCAGGTGGGATCCGAACCCACGACCTCCAGAATACCGGTCTGGTGCGATAACCACTACGCTACCGGCGGGGCGATTTTCCCATTCACTTTCCGGGGTATTTTATGTTAGCCAGACCGGTATTCTGGAGGTCGTGGGTTCGGATCCCACCTGGCGGGCATTTTTTCTTCACTTTCTTTCTTTCTTTCCAAATTCTTAATCTGTTTCAATGATCTACCACATCCTCCCCTTTGCTTTCTGAGGTTTTCTCGACTGCCAACCCTTATTTCTGTGTTATATATATATATATATATATATATATATATATATATATTGTTGTCTCTCTACCTCACATTATGCACCACCCTAGCATTGCACAAAGCATGCACACAACCACACTTCGAGGACCACCGTGGGTTCGAGGTAATTGAGCACGCTCACGTTACTGAAGCGCCGTCGCGCTAACTCAACACCGCCTCTAATTGGCAGGTGGAGTAGGGGCGACAAAGGAATATGCCCAGGGTACGGAGGTAAGACGTTTATTTTACACCGACGTCCTAGTTATGTAATTTACAGTACAGGTACCCACTTCCCTTTAGGTGATACGGGCGATGGTGCGCCACGCGCAAGTGTGCGCGCGTCGTGGACGCAGAGCCAGTGGGTTCTTCGGTCAGGGCAAAATCCGGGGGCGCGGCGCAACGGTAGTGCGCGCGCATCGCCGTGTGGCCAGTTCGGCTCGCAGCAGCGAGGAAGACGTGGCCCATTCGCTCACAGGCGCGTGTCGCACGGCGTGATCGTCGAGTGGTAGGTACGGCCTTACTATATGCAAGCGTAGGGGCAACAGGAGCAGCCCTAGGCCCGGGCCGCAGCCGGAAGAGCTGGTGGGCTTTCGCCGGCGCAACAGAGTTGCAGCCGGCTGGTAAAGAAAGCGTCACATACCTTCGACCAACGCCTTCGGCGTCCTGGAAGCGTCTCCCGGAACGGATCCCCAGGCAGGGCGCGCGTTCGCGTCCCGGTGAGAGGGGGAGTTCGGGGATTGTTCAAACGGGCCAACGAGGTGAGGTTAGCTCCACTACCTGGGCGGACCACCTGCTACGCGACAGTGTTTTATTGCCGCAACGGTCGCTGCAGCCTTCACTTCAGGCAGGAGACGGCTCAGCTCTACACAGTGGTGCCGAGACGAGCCGGCATTTCGAGGACAGAGGGGAAAAGCGCCGCGCAATGGCACAAACCTAGCGATCGCGTGATGGCTCGGGGGCCAGGATCCCCAGAATATATATATGTATATATATATATATATATATATATATATATATATATATATATATATATATATATATATATATATATATATATATATATATATATATATATATATATATATATATATATACATATATTGCCGGTCTCAGAGCACTCGTAAATATAAACCCCCGCGGTACAGTCGAGAGAGAAGCCGCTGCGGGATAGCGTAATGGCGAACGCACCGCACCGGTTATGCGGAGATGTGGGTTCGAGTCCCGCTACCGGAAAAACGGCGGATTTTTTGTCGACTTATATTTTCGCTTATTTATCAATGTATCAAAGAAACGTGACAAACACACGTCATTCGGCCCTATTAAATATTTCGGAAAAAGCCAAATAGCACTGGCAATGACGACTGCAACCTTGATATGTGTCTTTACGGTGTCCCTCGTCCCGTATCTTATATATATATATATATATATATATATATATATATATATATATATATATATATATATATATATATATATATAGTAAAAAATGGGTATAGCTTCTAACAAAACTGTTTATTGGTCGACGTTTCGATCGGATGCCGAAGATCGGCATCCGATCGAAACGTCGACCAATAAACAGTTTTGTTAGAAGCTATACCCATTTTTTGCTATTTGCTACGGCAACCAAAGACAGCCGTTCTCCTATATATATATATATATTTATATATATATATATATATATATATATATATATATATATATATATATATATATATATATATATATATATATATATATATATAACTTCCAACAAGGTAGAGACCAAGTTTGTTGCCAAAGTTTCAGCAGGAGAGTTGCCTTCATCCGGGCAAGTCACTTCCTGAAACGTTGTCAACAAACGTGGTCTCTACCTTGTTCAAAGTTTTCTTTTCTTGTGTTCCGTACCATCTTCCCAGTTTAATTGTTCCCTAAATATATATATATATATTCTCACTCAAACAAGAACTGCGCTAAGTTGTCGTATTGTATAAATTAACATTTTTAGAAGTGAACTTCGCCAGGGCAAAGAAACCAAAGAATATACAAACGGCGAAGAAGCGGTCCACAAAGGTCTCCACAAATTCAGAGAATTATCTTCGAATGGGTAGCATTCTTAAGCCCCCTGTCTAGAATGTGAGTTCTTTGCCGACAAATTTTGTTTTTTTTTTAATTCTGTTCGACCAATTATTTCTATTTACGCTATTATAACGATTTCTGTTGGAACTTGCGCCCTATTTGCATTTTTCTTGCAATTCAGGGCGTCACGATTCCACACTTTTCCCTATTTTTTCTATATTTTCTTATTTCTTGGTGTTTCGAAATTCTGTTTGAGGAATATTCTCACTTACGCGAATATAAAAATTACAGGTGCAGTATCCGTGAAATCTGCATTTTTGAGGAAATACAGGGCTTTACAGGGTTCGCCCCTTGCTATTTTTCTTCGATTTAGTTTTTTTTATTTTCCCAAATTCTGTTCAACCAATTGTCTCCATTTACGCTGCTATAACGATTACAGGTGGAAATTCCACAAAATCTGCATTATACAGGAAATGCGGGGCGTTACACGGTTCGCCACAGCTCACCATTTTTGTTTCTATTTTTCTTAGTTTATGGTTTTTCCAAATTCTATTGGACCAATTATCTCCATTTACGCTATTATGACGATTACAGGCGGAACTTTTGCAAATTTGCAATTTTCTGGAAATTTAGAGCGTGCACAATTGTCCACTTTTCGCTGTATTTGATTTTTCTTAATTGTTGGTTATTCTGAATTCCGTATGAACAATTATTTCCATGTATGCTATTATAACGACAACGTGCAAAACTTCCGCCAAATCTAAATTTTCTGTCAAAATGTAGAACGTTACACTGTTCATCAGTTCTGGCTATTTTTTTGTCGATATTTTTTTGATTTATGAAAATCTTATTTGGCCAATTATCTTCATTTACGCTATTATAAGGATCTAGAACTTCCGTCAAACCTGTATCTTTGTGGAAATGCAGGGCGTAACATGGCTCTCCACTTTCTGCAAATTTTGTTTATTTGTTTTGTTTCGGAATTTTTCAAAGCCCTCTTTGATCAATTATCTCCCTTAACGCTTTTATATTGATTACAGGTGCAACTTACACCAAATCTGCATTTTTGCGGAAATGCAGGACGTTACACTGGTCGCCACTTTTCGCTATTTTTCTCAATTTTTTCGTTTTTAAAAGTTTTGTTTGAGGATCCGCCACCAGGGGGCCAACGCCACCGCACACGAGTCGCTTCGGCTCCCGTTTATTTCGCTACAATAGCGGACCTTTTTCTCTGACCATCATACGGCAAGAAGCAGCAGTTCCGGTACGTTTTCTGGAACACGTGGACGCCCGAGTGACCCCACAGGCCCAAACAAGTCAGAGGTATCGGTCACTTCATGGTCTCCCTTCTCGACGGCTACGCTAGGCCTCGTCTCCAGGCCTAGCGACACCGCTGCGTCTATCATGCCACATACTGCCACAACGTCAGACCAGACAGACACTTCAACGTCCCACCAGACATCTCCCGCCACTATGGAGTTTGACGAGGTAATTACCTCATTACTTAAGTGGCCGCACAATTCCCCCAGAAAATCCTTGGAAGATGGTGCTCGCCGACCGCTCTAAACCACCTGAAGTCAAGCAGCCCCCCCGCCATCTATCGTCGGAGTCCAAGCAGCCGCCCCGCCATCTACATGAAGATCCAAAAACTGGTGCAACCACGCGCGTCGCCCCACCATCAAGCAACCACTACATAGTCATTTACCGCGCGCGCTCTGATCTGAGTAAAGCGTACAGGGCTCCCCGAACACTTCCGGCAAGTCTCGCTGAATCAAGCGCCATTTCGAGGCAGCAGTTCCTCAACGAAGTTATTGTACAGGCTCAACCGCACCGCAACTAGCTGGTGGCAAGCACAGACAATGCTCAGCTGGCAATAGTGCTCAGCGGAATAACAACGACTCTCCTCGGAAGTGCAGACTACGAGGTTGCCCCGTACATGAAGCCACCACCCAACACCTGCCGTGGTGTGATCCACGGTCTGGAAGATGACACAACCCAGGAAGCCCTGCAAGAACTTCTAGAAGCAAACCGGCCACTCCTCCTGCACGCTCGGCTCATGGGACGCACATCTGCCCTCCTGGCATTCAATGGCACCCGCGTCCCCTACTACGTCCGAGTGGGCTGCCTTCTCTATCGCTGCCGACCCTACCGCCACGTCGCCCAGGTTTGTCCACTCTGCGGCAACGTCGGTCATCGCCAAAACATCTGCCCCCACCCGGATTCACCCAAGTGTCCCCGCTGTCACGCCGCCAACCCCTCCCCCCAGCATGACTGTAAACCAATGTGCAAATTGTGCCAGCAACCCCACCTTACCGCCAGCAAGGAGTGTCCGAAACGAGTCCTGCCCACGCCCACTCCGAAACGGGTGATCTCAGCCATTAAGACTGCCCATCGAGATATGCACCAAAACAAGGTGAGCTGGTCAGCCGTTGTTGCGCAACCTCCCACTGCTCACACCTTTCCACCCTTGTCCACCACTAACACTGCTCACACCCCAAAATCCCTCCCCACCACTAACACCTCCCCTATCTCCGCCACTCCCGAATTCACCTGGCCTCCCAACTCCAGCAAACGCTACAAAAACTACAACAACAATGCACGCAGCTCAGCCAACGCCTTGATGCCCTAGTAGACACAGTCCGCGGCCTCGCCTCACGTAATCCCCCTGAATCACCCACAGACGTCATGGTAGAAAAGGTCTCCGAACGCCTCATTCCTATTGCTTCATTCCCATTCCCATTACTAGCATCCACCCTAGAGCCACTGCGACCACTCATTGAATCGATCAGCAATCGAGTCGCGCAACTTGAAGAAATGGCCGAAATTGCCCCTGATGCCCAACCGCAAACGAAGGAAGCCAAATTCCAACAGCAAGAGTCCTTCCCACCCCCTGCCTATAACGATGGGAAGTGATTTCCAGGATTTCACATTCTACCAATGGAACTGCCGGTCATTCAAAAACAAGAAAAATCAGCTAGCCCTATACATTTCCCCAAGTCCTCCTCAGGTCATCGGCCTACAAGAGGCTGACACCCCCAACCCATCACTTCGAGGATATGCCACTTACACACAAGACCCCCTGCACCGCACTGAAACGTTAGTGACACAGCACCTTACCGCGCAAGAACATCACCTCGCCTCCCCCATCGCACACAATTTTATAGAGGTTCCTCCTGATCGACACTCTTACTCAAGTGTATATATCCTCAATGTTTACAGTCCCCCGCCTACCTCACTTTACGCGATTGAAGCCTTGATACACGACGCCAAGAAACAAGCATCCCGCAGTCCCTTCATCCTACTCGGGGATTTCAACGCTCCACATCACTGTTGGGGCTACGCAGAATCATCTAAGAAAGGCACCGCCCTTTTCCACGCTACCCAGCACCATGTGAAATCTGTACAACGACCTGTACTCACTCTATACAATGACCTCACCACCCCCACCAAGCTCGGTACAAGGGTTTCCCGTGATACCTCCCCTGACCTCACGTTTGCCAACAACGTCACCTGCCTGGAATGGCAACTAACCCAAGAAACCCTGGGCAGTGATCACTATATAATCAAGATAACGACTAACCTTCGATGCACCACGCACTCATTGGGGAAGGCTAGGATCACAAATTGGCCCGAATTCCGCAAGGACCCAACCACACTTCCCTCCTTCACAGAGAGCCTTGAAGATTGGACAGCAGCCCTGGAAGCCCTTGTCGAGAAACACACAAAAACGGTGCAAGTCAGCGATAAACACCTGGAGGCTGACACCCATCATCGGCATATATGGGAAGCCGGCAGGTGCCTGGTCAAACGATGGCAGAAACAAAAACACAACCGAACCCTCAAAAAACGCATCGCGAACATTACTCTGCAGGCTGTTTGCAGTATGCACACACGCTCACAGTACAAAATTGGCACTCCTTCAGCGACCAGTAAAAGGGCACACTCAGCACGAAGCGTACCTGGCACGTCCTTCGCAAGCTTATCGGATAAAAGCATACACGCACCACCACCACCCACTAAATTATTCTCCTCATCCGAAACAGCGATCTACCCCCTCGAGAACTCCTCCACTCCCTCTGTGACCACCTCTTTGGGCACCTGACAACCTACCCCATGACCACTACTGTCCTATATTCAGGTCCCACTAACACCGCATTGGACAACCCCTTCACCACCGAGGAACTGCACCAGGCACTCAGCAAGCTTACTAAAAATACAACTCCTGGCAGCGATCGCATCACCAACAAGCTCCTTCGAAATCTCGACGACGAGGCCCAAGAATCTATACTGGATCTCTTTAACCTCCACTGGCAAGCGGGCACCCTCCCTCCTCAATGGCGCCACGTCGACATTACTCTAATTCCGAAACCCAATAAGCCAATTGCGCCCACTAACCTACGTCCCATATCCCTCACGTCATATCTCGGAAAGCTGCTGGAACATATGGTACACGCAAGACTCACTGCCCATCTGGAAAATAATGACCTTTTTCCGCACACCATGTTTGGCTTCCGTAACCACCTTTCGACACAAGACGTTCTTCTTCAGCTAAAAGAACTGGTCATATACAATCTCACCAAAATGCATCCTAGCGCAATTTTAGCTTTAGATGTACGCGGTGCCTTTGACAACGTCACCCATGAAGCCATCCTCAATGGGCTGAGCACCACAAGCTGTGGTCAACGCATTTTTGTCTATGTACGGGAATTAGCCGACCGAACTGCCACAATCCGACTCGGATCATTGATCTCCCCAACGTTCACCACACCCCCCAAGGGAACCCCACAAGGTTCTGCTATCTCCCTCTTATTGTTTAATATCGCCCTTTTAGAGCTGCCTAAGAGGCTTTCCGGAATCACTAACCTTCACCACGCTCTCTACGTGGATGATCTTACCCTCTGGAACACCAAACGATCATCCGGCGCCCAACAATCCGCTTTACAACAAGGGGTGGACACCGTCCTCAACTACCTAGCACCACGCAGTCTCACCTGTCACCATTCAAAATCAGCCCTTCTCGTACTTTGTGCACGTACCCGTGGAAGACCCCCCGAACCGGCACCGGACCCAATGGTCATGATTCACCAGGAACCCTTCCCGCAAGTGAACACATTACGAATCCTGGGAGTAAGCTTCCACGCAGATGGATCTGAAAGAGCACTACTACCGCAACTACACTCTGCTATATCGCAACTCGCCCACCTCATCCGTCGTATATGCATGCACAACACGGTCTCAAAGAACGTGACACGTGTCAACTTGTGCAAGCATTACTGCTCAGCAGGCTTACATATGGCACTCCCTATGTCAAACTCCGACCCCAGGAACACTCCAAATTGGATGCTCTCATTCGTCGAGCCTACAAGATAGCCCTGGGACTACCGGCTTTCACTTCCACCCACAAGTTCCTTCAACTTGGCCTACATAATTCGCTCTCCGAACTTATAGAAGCCCAAAGAACCAGCCAACTCTCTCTACTTACGCTCACACCACAGGCCGCACAGTCCTCCAGAATTTAGGCCGTCCTACACCAGAACCCCATGAAGCACTACAGCCGATACCACCTCATATACGGGCCACCATCAAAGTCACCCCAATTCCACGATATATGCATCCCGAGCACAACAAAGGATGCCGCAACGCTCGCAGATGTCGCAGTACTCATCGGACAACGACACCCGCTACACCGACATCGCTCACTCACCTTCACACTCAACCCTAGCGGTCACCGACACCAACGGCACCTTATACACTGCGGCTACTTACCGCCACCTAGCCCAATCTGCAGCGGAAGCTACGGCAATAGCCCTAGCAATGCATACAGCAACATGCGACTACCTCACGATCATCACGGACTCACAGCAAGCCTGTCGGAGATACCTCCTTGGAAGAATTCTTCTACCTGCCCTCAAGCTTCTACAAGCCGTAGTATCACCTCCTAACATCACCATCGTCTGGACCCCAGGTCACGCCTCCCTCCCCGGGAACGAAGCAGCCCACGCTGCGGCCCGCGAACTCCACTACCGGGCACTCCCGACGAGGCCGGGCGACTTGGACACGCTGACTGACACCTACTCCGATATCTTAGCGCACTATTGCCACACCCGCCGAGAATACCCTCCCCCACACCCTGCACTTACAAACGAAGAATCCCGCATCTGGCGACGTCTCCAAACAAATACATTCTACAACGGCACCATCCTCTCCCATATCTCCCCCAGCCGTTTCACCCTGACTACCACACCCCAGACACAACCTCCCACCTCGTATTCTTCTGCCCGCACCACCGCTCCCCACTCCCCTCACCTACTCCCGATCAGTTGGAATGCGCGCTGACCAGCTCGGACCTGCAGGACCAGCAAAACCTGATCCAGCGGGCCACTCGAGCCGCGACAGCACGCGGCTACCTGGACTAAGGCGGCCGCCCATCTGCTCTAAACAGGTAAAATAAAGTTTGTTCCTCTTCCTCCTCCTCAAAGTTTTGTTCGGCAAATATCTCCATTTACCCTATTACAGCGACTACAGTTGAAACTTCCGCCAAATACACATTTTGGTGGAATTCCAGAGAGCTACTTGGTTCCCCACTTCTCGCTATTTTCTGCTATATTTCCTATTTTTGGCGTTTTCAAAATTCCTTTCGACCAATTGTCTCTATTTACGCTATTACAACGATTACAGGTGGAACTTCCGCCAATGCATTTTCGTGGAAATACAGGGCGTTGCACGGTCCTGGCTGTTGCGCTATTTGGCAAGAAATGCTACGCATTAAAACAGACGAACGCTGGCGAATCGAATGTCACGGCTTTTCCTCTGCGTGCAACTATCTTCAGTGCTCTCTTTAATGAAAACATCAATTGAGGTTGAGGCTCAGGTGTTGGAAACAAAACGCAAGTAAACAAACGAAGAGGCAAAGTTCGTGGCGACATACAGTTTCGGAAACCTGGAAATCGTAAGACGCATAACAACTAGCAGCCGCGACATGGGCCACTTGACGTGGTTCACTTCATCAAGGTAGCTCATATGGGCAGCACCAGGGCGCAGCACTTTCGTTCTTTTTTTCATATTTATTTTGTTTGTTTCTTAGCTATAAGAGGGAGCTGAGGCTATAGGTGGGCATCTCCTGACGGGGCGCCTGCCCCCTTACACATTTCGTAGTATCACACAAAGGGTATAGATTCAAACAGGTGGCTCGGTGCCAAATGAGATGGGAAGTTTAACATAGCAACAGAAATTCAACGTAACAAAAGCGTTCAACACATAACACAGGCTCAAACATTTAAAAATGCGGCACAATGCAACTACAACATATTCAAATCCACGCCATCCGCATTATCACTGAGAGTACATTTTATTCGGACGCGTTCGTACTTCTTCGTCAGAATATTCTATTGTCGGTTGAAAAACTGTTCCAATGTAACTTAGCTATATTGTTATTTAAACTGCTAAACAATAAACTTCTTCTCCACTTCATTGATTTAAAATGTCTGACTAATTTTAACTCTACTAGGTTCGCTGGTAATTAAAATCATTTGCTTCTTTTAGTTTCCACTAACTACGGTAAAATGAATTCGCATTTTTCAGCTATTGCAAACTGGAATAGCCTGCCGGATGAAATTAAATCTCTATCATCTTTATCATCATTTAAAAGGCATCTTAAAAATTTACACCATCTTCCCGCGAGGGGACCCATGGGTAGATGCGACGCATCGTGGGTTTCCGTTGCGTTTCCGTTATGTTAGCTCGCGATAGCAGGCCTGTTAGTCTCCATTCAAATCATCGGTGGTCATCGGATGTCATCGGCGGAGTGGCGCGGTGGAACGACGGCGGAACGACTGAATGGAGCGGCGCAGTTACCGCGTTTATATGTAGCGGAATGAGAGAGCAGCGCATGCGCGTGTGTTTAACCGAGCGCTAACGCGCGCTGACACACAGCTGGCACGGTGCGGGAGAGAGCGCCAGCGAGCGCTAAACGCAGATGGCGCTGCGGTGAGAGAGCGGCGTTAGCGCGCAGCTGGCGCGGCGAGGAGAATAGGGGAGAGACGTGCGGACTACACCGACAACGGCGGACAAGGCGAGTTAAAGAGATGCGTCGCTTCTAAAAGTTTCTTCTAGAGGGCTGAATGGTACATAATTGCCCTAGTGAAATTTTATTGTATTTCTTGAGTATTAGTCGCTGAACTTTCGCGTATTGTTTTTCTCGCGGAATGTATGTTTGTAGTGTTGCACTGGGTTTTTCTTCATTTATGTTACATTTCACTTTATTTCGATCTTTTCATTTTTGCTTGATTGTGTTTTCATACTGAGGGAATGTAATTATGCCTGGTTTTGTTTTTTGCGGCATCAGCTGTTTAGAAATTTCACTTAGATGCGTGGTTTAGTGTGTTCCATGCAGTAAAAAATTCTGTGTTCTCTTGTACATTACTAAGTTTGACATGTATAACATTGCATTACCTGTTATTCTATTTATCTTTTTTGTTTTTCCCTCGTCGAGTCCGCCCTAAATATACAACTTATTTTGTATTTCCTATATTATCAATGGTTTTTTCATAAATTTGATTACCACTCCGCAATAAATATAGCTCTATATGCCACTGTATTATATGATTTTCGCTGCTTTCACTGTGTTTTATTCTTCTATGTAATAATTAACCGATGGTCCTAGTGCAGTCTCGAGTATGGGACCCTCGTCTGCATAATTCTACTTTGTTACCTTCATCTTCTTGTAAGATGGAATAAACTTCTTCTGCTTCGTCTTCTTCTAAGCGTTTTTTTATGTGTGTAGCCGTGTAACGTAATATAACAAACAGTAGGTAAGCATACGTGGCACAACAATTTCATCGGGCGTGCACTGCTGACAAGGGGATAGACATCTATTTCTAACAAGTACAATAAGCTCAGGGGGTTTGGTTACACTATTACTAAAACATAAATATAAGTTGCATGTCCAAACAAGCAATGTCCTTGTGGTTCAAAAAAAGGCACATTTTACAGTGTACAGAATCATGTACCAGTGCTGACTAGACATTTTCTACATTCGCTTTTGAAGGCGACAAATGGTCTCTGGAAATTATTTACTTAATCATCGGTGTGGAGTTCATCGCATATGAGTGGTTTAAAGGAGCCATGAAGAGAAAACACAAGTTTGGTTCATTCGAAAGATTGCCTCGCTAGAACCATAACGACACCACTTATAACGCAAACTTCGCTCAAATAAGCTACATAATTAGAAAAAAAATTGCCCCCACCTCCCCGAAGGGAATCGTGAGGAAGTACGAATGCATTTCTTGCGCCGAGAGTACACGGCGTAGTAATTCTGACATCGCCTTGAGAGGCGCCCAGCCAGCGAACGGTCTAAACTGGAGCAGAGCGAGCAGGAGACTGTAGCGAGAGAGCGCGCGCGAGCCGACCCACGGAGGTCTGGCGGTTTATCGCTGCAATATAGGGGGGTACGCCGCGCCGAGCGCGCCGAGCCAGGTGGCTGAGAGAGGAGGCGGGCGCGCGAGAGAGAGGGGTGCGCGCGCAGCTGCAGCCAGCGAGGAGAGAGGAGGAGAGAGCGAAGGGGGAGGGACGCGCGCAGCGGCACACGGCAGCTGCCGGGAGAGGAGGTGGGGTGCGTGACGTCACGGCGCGGGGGAGGGAGAGGGATGCGCGCGGCGCACACCGCCGCACCGCGAGGAGCGGTGAGGCGTGGCGTCACATGGGTGAGTGACGTCATGCGCCGTTGCTAGGGACGCTCCTCTCCGCTCCGCGCCGTTGCTAGGGGAGAGGAGGACTGCAGACGCCGCCGCCGCCGCCGGCGGTGGAAGGTTTAGGGTCGCTTATAAAGTGCATTGCACTTAAAAAGGAAATGACCATGCGACCCACCAGCTCATTTTCCGCAACAGAACCTGTGATGTCACTTGGGAATGCTCTGCGATTGGCGGAGGCCGGCAAAAGCAAACGCATGTTAGGCAGGGCTTACAGCTTGCATAGCGAGCTAAATGCCGGGAAACATACTGCACATTCTTTTTATGACAAAGAACGGTGGAGTAAACGGTTAAAGGTCCGAACGAACTCGCAAGCGTGTGCGACAATGCTTACGAAACTAGCGCCGGCCGATCTCGACATCTCGCCGTCGCGCAGACGAATTTTCGGGTTCGAGGCTCTTCGGGGCCAACGAACCGTTCCAGCACGCACAGCCGCGATCTTGCTTCGTATCGTAATCCCTTAACAGGAGGTTGGCCGTCATATCGCCAACCAGCAAAGGTAAAAAAAATTCCCCCGCATTTCCCCGAGGGGGAGAATGTGAAAGTGCGAATGCACGGTTGTCGGCCCGCTTGCGGCGCTTGCGCTCGGCCCCCGCAGCCCACCGCCTCGCCGCCTTCTCTTCCATCTCTTCCATCGGGTTTGTAGTATCACGTGTACACCACGCAGTTATCAAGCCGCTATAACGCCGCTGAGTCGCCAACGCACGCCGCTGACGACGTAGTTTGAATGCGTTAAAGATATAAGGCGCGTTACTAACACTGACATCAGCGTCGCGTCCGTGGCTTAGTCGGTAGAGCGTCGCGCTGCGGCCGCAAACTCCTCGGATCGAAACCTGGCGCCGGATGCTGTTTTAAGTGCACTTTATAAGCGACCCCAAACCATCCACCGCCGGCGGCGGCGGCGGCTGCGGCGTCCGCGGTGCTCCTCTATATTTAAAAAAGAAACAGCATCCGGCGCCAGGTTTCGATCCGAGGACTTTGCGGCCGCAGCGCGACGCTCTACCGACCAAGCCACGGACGCGACGCTGATATCAGTGTTAGTGACGCGCCTTATATCTTTAACGCATTCAAACTACGTCGTCAGCGGCGTGCGTTGGCGACTCAGCGGCGTTATAGCGGCTTGATAACTGCGTGGTGTACACGTGATACTACAAACCCGATGGAAGAGATGGAAGAGAAGGCGGCGAGGCGGTGGGCTGCGGGGGCCGAGCGCAAGCGCCGCAAGCGGGCCGACAACCGTGCATTCGCACTTTCACATTCTCCCCCTCGGGGAAATGCGGGGGAATTTTTTTTTTATATAGAGAGGAGGACTGCGGACGCCGCCGCCGCCGCCGCCGCCGGCGGTGGAAGGTTTGGGGTCGCTTATAAAGTGCATTCGCACTTAAAATAGAAACGAGGGGAGTAAGGAACAGCAAGAAGCGACGAGATAGTGCCAGTCGTCGCGTAAGTTTCGAATGGTGTTGGCTTGCTGCTGTCGTTACGAGCTCGTTTCCAGTTTACAACCACTGAAAACTTCAGTTTGTTCAGTTACGGCAGGGACCCTTACGTTAGCTCACTCCTGGGACATGCTGGCGCTCGTCGCCGACTTCGTCAAATCGCTCTGACCTTGGGGAAAAAATTCCGTAAACACCGCGCATTGACGCTTGTATCTTTCTGGTCGAAGCAGAGAGCTCGCGCGAACGGCTTTCCATACACGACACCGGCCAACTGGCATAAGTGATACTGCTACTGAAATTGAACTATTATTAACCGTAATCAAAATACGGCACATACGTACCAGTCTGTATTCGTCCGTCGCGACGGGGCTGACGAGGCAGCGGTGCCGACGGCTGGGCGTTCGTCTGTTGTGGCTATCGCGGAATGGTCGCTTTCCCGTCCACCGCGTATCCCACAACTCTTGCCGCTCGTGCACTTTGAAGCATTGCGCGTTTTTGTGGTGAGAGGTTGTTAAATGCAAGCCCGAGCTCCTCGGCGAGAGTTTTATTCTCCGGATCAGGCGATTCCATGACTAGGGCTGCGGGCGCACTAGGTTTTACTAGTATTTTTAAAATGGCCGCCGTCTCGATCGACTCCCACGTGTGGGTGCTATATGGAGTCGACATACTAAGTATCTGATTCATGGACCGGCTCTATGACGCCATTGTACACGTCACGGAATGTGCAATTTTAGCGGGAGATTTAAAATTTTGGCTTAAATTGCCTTATTTCTCAGTGAATAAAGCATCATCTGCTTCCGGGAAAGCGCTTGGGGTACTATGAAACACCTAACCTTTCGAATAAAACAAACTTTTGTTTTCTCTTCATGGCTCCTTTAAAGTAACCGGAGGTAATTGGGGCCCCCGCTAGAGCTGACCGCGCGGAACGATATAATAACAGGAAGGCTTCATATGGCACATCCGACGATAAAGCCGGTGTTGGCGTAAGCGTAACCATCGAATCCGTGAGACAGCTCCTTGCGAAACGCTCCATAGCACCAGGCAGTCCATAGCGCAAAAGGGAACTCGGAAGCGGGGAAAGGCTGCCACCCACGCCAGCACAACGTAGTTGATTGATTGATTGTGGGGGTTTAACGTGCTGACGCAACGCAAGTGATGAGGCGTGCCGTAGTGGAGAGCTCCGGATTAATTTTCACCACCTGAGGATCTTTAACGTGCGCCGAAATCTTGTACACACGGGCGTTTCTGTTTTTCGCCTCCACCAGAAAAGCGGCCGCCGCGGCCGGGAATCGAACCCGTTATATCGTGCTCAGCAGCGCAACGCCTTAGCCACTGAGCCACCGAGGCTTTTTTTTTCTTTTATGCCGGTCTTCGACATTACATAACAGTGGGCTCACAAGAGGTATAGAAAATGACACGTAGAGCTACCAGCCTGACGTATGCTGGCATTGTCGTTTAAAATTCCTCAAGTGCCATCAGGGGTTCTACCCTTGAAAGCCATTCAGGAAGGTAGTCCTTTGATTTCTGCACTTCCACGAAGTGCGAGATACTATCTATGAAATACTGTCTTGTTGGCCTCGCGTCCACGTCCCCGTGGACCCAGGCCATGCATGAACGGCAAATGCTGTGGAGGCCCAGCAACATGATCGAATCGTATGGAACCCCCTCTTCGTTGTCCACGCTCAAAAAAACGGATGCCGTGGGGATGTAGCGAAAAGTCCTTGTGTATGGTCCTCTGAAGGACGTCCCACAAAAAGACAGCCACCCAACAATGCAAAAACACGTGCTCTATATTCTCAGGTTGCTTGCAAATAGAGCAATCGACTCCCCAAGGTACAAATAGTCCTCTTTCTTGCACCCAGGTTTTCACTAAGAGTGTACCCGTATGCAACTTAAAGAAAAAAGACTTGACTCCCGGATTAACTTCCATTCGTTTTACGCGTTTCAAAACATTTTGTCCTTGGCCTCCACAGTACAGAGCTCTATACATAGGTATCGGAAAGACAGCATCGCAGACATCCTTATACAGCCTTCTACGTGCGACTGAACTCAAGTATTGCAGGGAAAAACGGGCAGTGAGGAACTGTAAAGTCATCACATCTTTCAAATAACCGTGAATGCCAACCGACATGCTACCTGAAGATACCACAAATGCAGGTAAACCACGCGCCAGTCGAACATGAATTACCGTGCACAGAAAAGGATCACGAATATCCGGTAAAAACAGAAAGCGATTAACGAGCTGTCGTACGAACACGTGTACCAGCCCAAGGCCGCCATCGCGGACCCGCCTGAACAAATTGGTGCGGCTGCATCTCTCCCACGTCGATGACCCCACAAAAACTGCAAAAACCCTGTGAAATTTCTGCACATTAACCCGTGAGCAATGCAATCTTGCATAACAAACCAACTTTTAGCAACAAGAAATAAATTACAGACAGTTGCCTTCGCGAATATAGACAGCGCAGCCCCCTTCTATTTTTCCGCCTTTTCCTTCAGTTCTTTTATCTGCCCACGCCAGTAGGGCTCGCTGTCGCGGTAATTTTAGAGGGGCGTACCTAAGTATTTCACAGGCGTTGTCCCCCAATTCACATTTTCAAAAGTGTTTGGTGTCGATGACCAAGCCCCGTGCCAAAATCCGACTCACTTTACCTAATTGACCCGACTTCCCGTTACATCCCCGAAGCGCTTGAGGGTTTGAATGACCATTGAAATGCTCTCTTTGTCGGTACAAAATACCGCCACATCGCCTGCATATGCCAGGAGATTTACCTCCGTGGCGAACAGTTTGTACCCGTTGATAGCTTGATTTCTAATAATGCTCTGACACAAGACTTCAATATAAATGCCAAACAATAGCGGGCTCAAGGGGCATCCCTGGCGCACTGAGCGCTCCAAACGAATGGGCGCACCCAGGCTTTTATTAACCATTATTCGTGTAGTGCAGTTTGGGTACGCCAAGGCAACGCCTTGAGTGATGACACGCCCAACATTACAATATCCCAACACAAAAAACAGAAGTTCATGAGCAACGCAGTCAAATGTTTTCTCTAAGTCTAGCTGAAGCATTGCAACTCCACTGTGAGTGGCGTCACAACACTCCAACACACACCTCGCCTTGTGAATGTTTGTTAATATTGTTCGGCCCTTTATTCCGCAAGTCTGATGTGGTCCTACCAATTCCATCATAACTGTTTGCAACCTTTGCGCGAGAATCTTCATGAATACCTTATAATCAACATTTGTTAAAGATATCGGCCTATAAGACGTCACACATTTAAGCTTTTCTGTATCTTTGGTTTTCGGGATCAAAACTGTATGGGCGGTAGAACAAGATGGGGGAAGAGTTTTAATATCTAGCGCTTTGTTGAACATAAATGTCAGTACAGGAACAAGAAGATGCTTATTTTCCTTGTAAACAGCCGCACTTAGCCCATCTGGGCCAGGAGATTTTTCTGAATTTAGGTTTTCAATTCCTGTTTTAACTTCATCGTTCGAAATTGGCTGCTCTAGGGCTTGTTTCACATCGTCATCTAATCGAGGCAAACCACCGGCAAAGTATTTTCGGAACCCTTCAACATCGGCACTCTAGAAGGTGAACAGTGTCTGGAAGTGTTCAAAGAAAGCGTTTTCGATTTCGTGCTTCTCAGTCATCGTGCGTCCTTTCCATTTTATCTCGTTGATCTGGTTCCGTCGTGCGTGCACTTTTTCGATTCCTAGGGCCCGCTTTGTGCGCATTTCCCCAGCAGCCCAATGCTCTCCCCGTGCCCGCACCAGTGCACCGCGATAACGCTCTTGATCTATAAGCTCAAGTTTCTGTTTAACTTGTCGTATGTCGTCGCTTAATAAACCGGGCATTCTGCTTTCCTAATCAATTAGTTTTTGCAGGTACGCTCTCAACTCTTCTTTCTTCATTTTTTCTTCGTATTGTAGAGCACAGGACCTTTCAATCGCTTTCATTTTAATGTCTTGTTTAAAATTTCCTATTTCTGCCCAATTAGATAGTTATCTGATTCCTCGAATTCTTGAAGCTTTTCAGTCGTGTAGGATACAAAAACTTCGTCTTTTAGGAGCTTAAAATTGAGTTTCCAGAGGTCCCAATTGAAGGGTGCTTTATATTTCTTCCGTATCGCATTGCACCAAGCAATGGTCCGAAAATGATACAGGCAGAACCCCATAATTTTCACATTTGTCTATCAGTTCCAGCGAGACGTACAACCTATCCAGCCGCGCGTGACTGGACCCCTGAAAATGGGTGTACTGTACATCTCGGGCTCCCTCCAGACACTCTGCTACATCTACTATACTAGATTCTTCAACCATTTCAATAAAGAGGTCGGTACTGGCATCTCTATACGGGCTGCTGCTTGATTTGTCCCGCCAAGCTAGCACGCAATTAAAATCCCCCATCAGTATGAGTAACCTTTCAGTTGTCATTTGATGTCTCAGGTTGGCAAAAAATTCTGTCCTCTCATCCACCCTATTCGGAGCATATACGCATATCATTCGGAAACTTGCGGCAAAATACAAGATATCACATACAATAAGCCTGCCTGAGTCGTACGACGTCACGGTTTCCACAACAAGGCCAGGCAACGTTTTTACAAACAGTACACACCTTGCAGACGACCCAACGGCATGACTTATATGGCACAGTAACGTAGCGTGAAACGGTCCGCCATGCTCGCGGTCTCCTCCTCCCCGTCAATTTTTGTTTCCTGAATAGCTAAGACGTCTAGGCCCCGTTCCGTTAACAGCCGATGCACCTGGGCTTGCTTTTTTTTAGTGGCCAGACCTCCAACATTCAGGGTGCCTACATTTAAGGCGCCTTCCATACAGGTTTAAACCTAAAAGGGGAGACCGAGAGCGTGGCGCATACCTGCTCGCATCATGGCGTCATCACACGCCCCCCGCCCCCCCCCCCCCCCCCCCCCCCCTCCCAGGATCCAGCTCGCTCGAGACGAGCGGTTGATGCTGATCCGACGTCGTCCGTGGGAGGCTGCGGTTCTGCTGGTTCTCTGGTCTCGTCAACTTGGGTGGCACCCGTCTACTCTGGCTCGACTTACCCTGGTGGCTCCTCGCTGTTTACATGCGTCGTCGGGGGGTGCCCGCTTTCCGCATCGTCGTGGCTCCGCTTCGTGCTCGCCGCGACGGTGGCCGCTTGGCTCACGTCCATTTTCTCCTGAACACTTGCGTCGTCGCACTGTTTCGTCGGCGGCGCGCTCTTGCACCTCCTGACGCTTGGGCGGGTTGCCCTTCCATAGAGAGTGACGTGCCTGAAGTCCCGTCTGCGGCCGCCAAGTCTCCCGTGCAGCGGGCGCCCTCAGCCTCCTTTACGAGTTCGGTTGAGTCGTCACCACCTGCCGGCCCAGTCACGTTGGCGTAGGTACGAACGCATTGTGCGTCCGTGTGGCCGAAACGCCGATACCGTGAGCTGCGGGGGACTTTGAACTCCCTTCGAATATGTCCCGTCGCGTGGCAGCGCAAGCACTGCATGGGCCGTCCCGGAGCAACCACAAGCACCAACTCGCCCGCCACACGAATCTGATGAGGCAGGTCGACCAGTTTTACTCCCGCCTTGAGCTTCAGCATGACGGTCCTGGTCGTCGACCCTTTGTCGTGAACGCCTTGAACGCGCCACCGCTCTTTGGTGACTTCCGTAACTCGCCCGAACGTCGCGAATGCAGTTCGGACATCCTCGTCGTCGACCCCTTGCAGCAGCCAGTGAAGCTTCAACCTCACCTGCTGATTCTGCGGGTCGAAGATAAGCCAGTGGTGCCCCTTAACTTCCTGTTCGCCGGAATCCAGCATCTTCTTCGTAGCCTCTGCGGTGTTGAAGGTGACGGCCCAGACGTGATTAATCTGGTACGCCCCCAGCGCACTCACATCCGAGAGCATTCCAGTCCTGGCGAGCATACCCAGAAAATCTTCGACTCGATACGGTCTCGCCTTCACGTCGCCGTGAAGAAAAACGGTGTTTGCAACAATTATCCCGGTTGGCAGTTGAGGCAGGATGATCTGATAATCGTCTTCAGCTTGCGCCCTGTTTCCGCGGCCAGCCTGGGCCGCTATCTCCACTCCTACGGAGCACATGATTACACGACCGCACGCTTCGGTGACAGGAAGGGGAA
This sequence comes from Haemaphysalis longicornis, assembly GCF_048455015.1. Classification (NCBI taxonomy): domain Eukaryota; kingdom Metazoa; phylum Arthropoda; class Arachnida; order Ixodida; family Ixodidae; genus Haemaphysalis; species Haemaphysalis longicornis. Next base: position 190,008,084 of record NW_027526445.1, read on the forward strand.
TACTGAGCTACCGCGGAGGGTAGCACAACTCCATTGAATACGGTAGCCAAATGACATATATAAACAGCGAAGAGACTGGCTGCAAAACTCTACCATCGTCGTCAACTCTCCCACTGCACGGCTGAACGACAGAGCAGCAGTGCATCACGTAGGACACAGCCGGAATCCATTCGAATGCCTCCAGGCGGCACGTGGGGCAGACCATTTATAGTGGCAAGAAGACGGAGCCTCTCGAAAATCCGAGGCGAAAAGGCAGCGTTTCAGGCCTTCAAATGGAGAATTCACAAGTCATAAGCAGTGCTTGAGTGTCCGGGGAGTCTTTTTACAGGGCCGAAGCATTTAAATCCTCCTTACTCGAATATCCGGCGGCGGGCGTCGGCGTTACGTAAAAAGGGTTCCAGAAATGGCTGACAGTGAAAACGAGATAACAGTAAAGAAATGAAGGGAGCTCACACTAACGCGTAATAGGTACTTGAAGGTAGCGAAGCTCTACGCAACCTTCGCAACCATCACGACGGTTGGAGTCCACGATTGCAGCCGATTTGCTTCTCCTTCGCTGCCGAAACGGCCTTTACTCCTTCATTGTTCATATAAGCGTGAGCCTTCTTCATTTTTTTGGAAGGGATAATCATTGGACATCACCTTGGAGGGGCGTACGTTATGACGCGTCTTTCTCGTTCCGAGCAAGTGTTGCCACGGTTACGGCGAACGCTGGTTTCTATTTTTTTGCCCATCTTCGCATATCTCTCTAAGTGTGTATGTTCGGCTCAATAAACGTGCGCCGGGGACGCTGGGTGGTCGCGTGAGGCACGCACACACGAGCGCTTGGCACTTTCTTGGTTTTTTTAACGGCAGGGTGGTCGCCGCAATGTTAGTCAGTCCCCATAAGTGGGTGTGCTTGGCTTCAAAAACGTGCTGTGGAAACGATGGACGGTCGCCGCGAGGCACCGTCTACGTGCGTTTGGATGTTTCTTGCCTATTTTTACTGAGGACACAAAAAATAACAATGAACAGCTTCTCTGTTAAAATGGGTGAATGTGGGTCAGCGGTTGAAAACTGGAGCGTAATAAATAAGGGTGGACGTAGTAATGGCTTGCCTTAGATTTGGAAGCGTATGTTAGGTATATGTAGTATAGTATGGTGTTTACACAGGGCTATCAAAGGCGGAAAGAAATCAACGAAGGAGGAAACGACCCAAATGGAAAAGGATTATGATCATGCAGATGAGAGGTCGCAATAGCACCGCTGGAGAGCTACACGAATAATTTGGGTAAGTTAATTCCAAAAGTATAGAGGCACGTTTACACTAATAGTGTTTGGCTAACAAAGGCAAATGGCCCAGCCGTTCACTCATAGCAACCAACAGAAGAAACCGATGCAAAAAGATCATGACGGTGGAAATCACAGGACACAATCGCATTACTCGAGACTTTTTAAGGTGTCCGCGATGTCACTACTGCAATGGACTTTAAAGCGCCTACCTTAGCGGCAGCTCTGGAAAATGTTCGCATACGCAAGTAAGCCTCAGAAAATGCAAGGGAACCCAAAAGCGCCGCGGGGCGAGCAGGATGGTATGTGCTTGCTTCAGCTAAAACCAACACCAGGCAAAACCGCCGTAGTAGACACCAAAGGCAGATTACGTGCTGAAGACGCACATCATATATACCACTAAAGTGGAAAGCGCTTACATAGAACCGTAGCACCACAGTGAAGACAGACAACAGCGCAGGACGTAGCGCAAGCTATACAGCACCAACTGCTCCCTACTGATACCTTGTTGACGTTAATATATGCCTCTGACCACGAAGAAATTGTCGAAAAAGTAGATAATGTGTTTACGACAGACCTATCAATAAACATGGAGGTATGACATTACCTTGAAGTAAAATGTAATGCTTTCGATTCCAATGCGTGAGTAAAGACGAAGACGAAGAACGGGCTAGCCGGTCCACTGCTTTCGCCGCTCTGAGTTTTCATTTCTTCGTGCCATTGCAAAGCTTCCCGTCCCATTCTGATGTGCAGTATGGCGTTATAAATGACTAAGGACGACGGCGAACCGGAAAAACGTAGCCACGAGAGCCATTCAAGGTCCTGATAAGCGGTCCCTGCTGCTAAGCGGGGGGCCGCCATCACTGGTGCCTCATGCCGTAATGACGGAGGCTTCTACCATGGCTACAACGGAAGGAAAGCATCGTACAGCGTCCTTGTCACCAGAGGACGTTTTACTCAATGAACATGATCCGCCAGCCATGAAAAAGCGCGCCATCGAGGAGCTACAACGCCACACAACCGGAGATGGACATGCAGCTGAAGAAGAAAGTCAGGCTGCGTTTACTGTAGTCAGATATAAAAGTCTAGACCCGCCGGGATCCCAGTTGTGATTCCACCAACGCAACCAGGTTGTTCCTTCTGGAGGCTCAATCCCAATTTGCTTGCATCGGCAGTCATCTCGACTGCGCAGGAAAAAGTTCTTACGCATCGCTTCAACAAGGACGGTGGCCTTGTCGTCACCGTATCGACATTCAACGCTGCCAACCGTCTTCTTGCCGTGACGGAGCTGGTTGGCATGGCGGTCCAAGCACGTCTACCACGTTCCTATTCAGCGACGTCTGGAAAGATTGATGACGTACCTCTTGAGTACACGGACGAACAACTCCTTTCCTACCTGAGAGATCAAGGTGTTACATCTGCCAAAAGGCAAGTCTCTTATGATTGGGGCGAAAATGGTGTAGTGGCAGAGCGCCGCCAAAAAACAGTGCTTCTGGTGTTCCCAAATGGCTCTGCATTACCAAAGCGCACTTTCCTCGCCTTCTGCAGTTATCCCGTTGAGGAATACTTGGGAACAGCAACCCAGTGCTTCAAATGTCAAAGGCACGGTCATGTTGCGAAGCACTGCAATGGGCCCGTCCGATGCAAAATATGCGCAGGCTCGCACTCGTACAAAGACTGCACTTCGCGCGCGCACCCTCGATGGGCGAATTGTGATGGACCACATCCCGCAACCTTCGGTGCCTGCCCGAAGAAAAAAGCCGCCACTCTTGCACGCGCAGTTGAGCAGCTTCAAGGAAGGGCTCCCAAACAACGCGAGCCGCCCCCAAATCCAGAAGTGGTTTGTGCAACACCCAGCTCCACTCAGGGTTCGCTTTCAACACACACAAAGGCAACAACGAAAAAGCCCTATGCACGTACTGTTCGAGAAAGCCCCAAAAATCCCCAGCCTGAAAAGCAACAACAACCGACACGAGCTTTCATTACTCCTGTGCTACCCATTGCCACTCAGCGTGCAACCGAACCACCAGCGGAGACCCACGCTCCTACAGCTAAAGTCGACTTGAGTAAAGTGATAATTCCCCCGTTATTTCCGGCACTCAAAGCTATTATGTCCGCCATACCAACCGCAAGCGGTTTTCCTGAAGTTGCTGCTATCATGACTTTGGAAACTCTGCTAGCAGCATCTTGCTCCCTACCAGGTGTGCCATTCACAATCGGGAAACAATGACGGCATCACCATTGCCAACAGTGTTCTTGAAGAGTCTCCTAAAACGAAGCGCCATTTTCCAGTGGAACGCTCGTGGTCTGAGGTCGAAGCTCGGTGATCTACGTCAGCTTCTCCACACTTACCGATTCCCATTCATTGTCATTTCAGAGTCACGAGTAGATCAGAATTTCCGCTTGAGTCTCCGATGTAAAAACCAAGTCGTGTCCAGGTCCGGATGGCGTTAGTTACGCAACCTTCACGCACTTGCCTCACAATGCCCTGCTCCGTCTCCTAGAGTTCTACAATTCCTCTTGGGTGAGCGGTAAGCTGTCCTCTGATTGGAAGCTCCCCCATATTACTCCTGTTCTAAAGCCTAGCCGGCCGCCCACGTGTTATTCCTCTTTTCGGCCTATAGCTCTGCTGAACTGTATTGTGAAACTGATGGAGAAGATGGTACATAAAAGAATGTCCTGGTTTCTCGAAAGCCGACGCATTTACCCACAAGAGATGAATGGATTCTGTAGGCACAGATCGTCTATTGACAATATAATTACCCTTACCTCGTCAGTCGAGGAGCAATTGGATTCTAGCCGCATACCAATCGCAATTTTCTTGGACATAAAAGCTGCCTACGACTCTGTCACACACACAGACATTCTAACTGTTCTTGCAGTACATGGCTTTGGAGGAAAACTTTACGCCTGGACCGAGGATTACCTTGCTGGACGTCCGCTTTTCATGCGCACTTCGGATGGTGACACATCACGTTTCCCTGTCGAAAAAGGCGTTCCACAAGGAGCCGTTTTAAGTTCACAATTTGACTCTCATAGAGCTGAAACAGTGCCTACCACGGGGAGTTAACATCACGATCTACGCAGACGACATTTGTATCTGGCATGCAGCACGCTCCCGACGCACCACTCAGCAATGTCTCCACAAGGCCCTCTTCTCCATTTCAACCTAACTTGCTGCTCGTGGACTTCACCTATTGCAGGAGAAAAGCGTTGCAATGGCGTTTACAAGGAAGTGCGTGGATCGGTACCCAATTCTGCTGAGTGGACGAGCCCTCCCGTACGCCCGGACCCACAAGCATCTTGGCGTAGTCATCGACCGTAATCTCTCCTGGTCGCCTGAGATAAGAAGACTGTGTGCCCGCATCTCTGCGACATCACAGGTTCTGAGATACCTTGCCGGTTCCCGATGGGGCAGCAACTGCGGGTCGATGCTACAGCTTAAAAAAGCTTACGTCGATAGCTTCATACGCTATAGCCTTCCCTTACTGCACCATGCAGCGCCTACTAACAAAATGAAGCTAGAAGCGGCGCGACGGAGCAGCCTGCGCATTTGTCTTGGACTACCCAGAGGTTCCTCGGGTTCCGGAACCGTCGCTGAAGCTCGTTGCTTGCCTCTGGACGCACTCATGTTACAGGAGTCGCTCCGTGTCTATTACCGGCATCTACTTCAACCTACACCCCACTGTCTGAGCAGGATCACTGCGGCCCAGAGTTCTGGGTTTGGAGATGCTATTACAGCTTTGTCCCTTCCCAAAACAACGCAACCACCACGAGCAATGCCATCTCAGTTTCCGCCCTGGACATTAGCGTCTACTCGTATAGGTTTAGGCATCCCAGGGATGACATCTAAGAAGATAACGCCTCAGGCTGAACTGCACCAAGTGGCGTTGGACTGCATGCATTTTGTGAATTTTTTTGTGCAGTTTATGAAGTATTTAATTTCGCCAAAGTCAAGCATGTATCACTTTTTATAACGGAACACTGCAAATATCACTTCTGCATTAATTTGTTGTCTTATATTTGCGTAATGTCTTGTTCTTCTTCAACAATGTTGACAAGTATGAACATTACACCGGACTTAGACGGGAAGATTTAGCTTTGGCTATATAAGACTATTGCGCAGGCATTGTTTTACTTTGGCCGGGTGGCTGAATCGAGTTACAGACAGACAGACGGACAGACAGAGATACAGACAGGCAAAAATTTCTGGGTTTAAGTAGCCCAAGAAAGACTATCGTCTTTAAAAAAAAACTCCCACCTCCCGTCGCGGGAACCCCTGTGTAGATGCGACGCATAGGGGGTTCACGTTGCAGCGTTGGACAGCGGAGGAACGGCGCTGGAACGATGGAGCGGAGCGGCGCAGGCACCGCGTTTTATAGCGCGCATAACGGTGAGGGGACGCGCCGGCGCCAGTTCGTCTGCCGCGGCTATGACGCAACACAATCCAACAAAATCCACTTTAATCCAATCCAACCCAATCCAAGCCTAGCCAAGCCAATCCAAGCCAATCCAATCGAATCCAATCCAATGCCCCTCGCGAGAGAGTGTTCGCTATCGGAGAGGAGAGGGGGTGAGCGGCGGAGAGCGCAGCTGGCGCGGCGAGGAGAATGGGGGAGGGGCGGACGCCGACAAAGACGACGCCGGATGCAGGGACAAGGCGGGTGAATGAGATGCGGTCGCATCTAAAAAAAGAGAAGGGGCGCCTTGGACGCGGCAGATTAGTCACGAGAACGCGCGCCTGCTACCGTGACATTCATGTGAGAGGTACGGTTGACGGGTCAGTGCGAGAGGGACCGCAGGGCCAGGATATTTCATGCACGGGTTCCCCGAAAGCCAAATATGTTTTGGGGGAGTGCCCTTACTGCCATGTTTAGTTCGCCGTGGCTGCCGCTAGAGGGACCGGTACTGGAAAAAGGTCGCTAACGAAACATGTGAAGCAAGTTCACTGTCATGTATGCCGGTGTACAGTACTATTCGTAGTAATAATATTAGCTTCTCGTTATGTGATTCTGGAAATTTTTACTGAACATCCAAAATACAGCCAATTTCGGACGTCCGACTGGACGTACGGAAGTGTTAAAACCGGACGTACAACGGACGTACATAGTACGTCCATCGGCCCTGAAACGGGCGTCATACGGACGTCCACTAGAGCCGGAATGGACGTACAGCGGACGCCCGTCGGCCGTCTGGTGGTTGCTTGGGCAAGAAAGGTGATCGGACTAACTCTAACTCCGTCAAACGGAACTCCAAGCCGCTACCTCGACCACGCCCGCTTCACAACAAGCAGCGAGAGCAGTTCAGCCGAACGAACCGCTTCCGCTCATTGACTAGCCAGAATAACCGTTAATTATTATTCACCATTATGAACTACAGATGACCGGAACTCTGGCGATGGATACGTCGGCCTTGGCTCTGGTAGCGAAGCGGCCGGTTGAGTGCGAAATCAAGACTGACTGCTCTCACCGCGTCAATTGTAAAATGGGCGCGAAGTTAGCTGTTACAAAACACTGGCACAACACGTGAAAAATTACACCATCTTCCCGAGGAGAACCATGGGGTGATGCGGAGCGAGTACTGCTGCTCGCTCAGGTACTGCTGCTCGACGTTGTCGTTTCGAAGCGGCTTCTCGTTGTCGTAGTTCAGGGTCTGCCGCTCGCTTCAAACGTTTACGTTCAGCGTCGCGTGCCCTTCGCTTCGCAGTTTTGTCTTGATTGGAAGTAACATTGCTGTGTGCGTTTGTGCTGATGCTGGTATGAGGTTGCGTCAGCCCACTCGCAGACGGGGCTGTTGCTTCCATCACGCTGCACCTGAAGTCAGCGGAGTCAAGCGGAGTCAACTGAAGTCAACCGAAGCAAGCGCTGCACTGACGCGCGCAGCGCGCTACCGCTGCTTATATTCACACTTGAAGGAGAGGAGACTAGAGGGAGGAGAGACGCGCAAGCGCCGAGCATGCGCGGTCTGAGTACAAGCGAACGCACGCGAAGCGCACGCAGCTGGTAGAGAGAGAGAGAGAGAGAGAGAGATGAGAGAGAGAGAGAGAGAGAGAGAGAGAGAGAGAGAGAGAGAGAGAGAGAGAGAGAGAGAGAGAGAGAGAGAGAGAGAGAGAGAGAGAGAGAGAGAGAGAGAGAACGGAGAGAGTAACGCGCAGCTGTTGGAGAGAGGGAAGGAGGAGAGTTGCGCATGCGCAGTGTGAGTGCGGACACCCGACGACGCCGACGCCGACGCGGGACAGGCCACCGCTATAAGATGCTCAGCATTTAAAAAAGAAAAATAGAGAATCCCCGGGAGAAATCGAACCCGGTACAAGAGTGCCATTATCCGAGGGGCAACCTCTACACCAAATCTGAAGAACCAGCATAGCATCTAATTAGCCGGTTTTGCTTTCGTCTGGACGGAACTGTACAAATTTCACGCCGGCTCCATCTGGACGGAACGCTACGCTCTCAGTTGCATTCCGTCTGGACGGAAGGATAACCCGCAGCGCTCCGTTCCGTCTGGACGGAACTTTAGCACTTGTATATCGTTCCGTCTGGACGGAACGCTAGCCACAGCCCTTTCGTAAAGACCCATCCAACGTGTGTATCTAATTAAAAACGATGCGGTTCTAGCATGTGTACTTGCGTATTGGTTGAAATCCACCCAAGTTTCCTTT